>NC_143014.1:193085280-193280280 GCF_055824585.1 Amblyomma mixtum | reverse complement strand
GGCGATGCAACAGTCACTGAGCGTAGCAACGCTTAACGTCCGTGGGTTTGCATCGAAAAGAAAGCAAAGTCAAGTATACCGTATTTTAACGGACCAGGACGTGGACGTGTTGGCGGTTCAGGAAACCAAAATAGAAGGGGAAGAGGACACGGGGAGCATGGTGCAGCGTTTCACGTCGAGGTACGATGTGGCTGTTAGTCACGCGGTTGGCACATCGGCCGGGTGCCTTCTGTTCGTTAAGAAGTTGCCAGGACTGACAGTGCAGGAAGTGATTTCATGTATGCAGGGTCGCTTTATTGTGTGTGACTTCGTTTTTCATAACAGTGAATGGCGCGTTCTTTGTGTTTATGCACCGAATGCGGCTGATGAAAGGTTAAATTTTTTCGTGAGCATCCAGCGATATCTAAATACTGGGCGACAACTCGTCGTTATGGGCGATTTCAATTGTGTCTTAAGTGCTCGAGATAAGACAAGTAGCCACGCCTTTAGAGACGCAAGCACGGATGTTTTGTCGCAGCTAGTTGGCGAATTTGCTCTAGATGATGTAGCGGAGTGTTTGGAGGGAGCGCGCAGCGTGAAATACACGCATTTTCAAGGTTCTAGTCATGCCAGGCTCGACCGTATTTATTTATCGTTGGATGCGATTCCGAAATGCCAAAATTATGTCGTTATACCAGTGTCTTTTTCGGATCACTGTCTTGTGAAATGTACAATCGGCCCTAGAAACCAAAGGAAAAAATTTGTGTGGGGACTGTGGAAGCTAAACTCCAAACTCTTAGAAGATGAAGCTTTAGTTGAAATAATTGCAGGGAAGCTTAAAGAGATAGAACAACGGCCGTGCACCACCATTGGAGAGCAGTGGGAATGGTGCAAACAAGAAATTAAGATGAAAGCTATAGAAAGAGCCAGTTGTATTCGACATGATGAAAAGCAAGAAGAAGCATGTTTAAGGGCGACACTAAATCAGTTAATAGCGCACGAGTGCAAAGAGCCAGGGGTCTATAATGAGGATATTAGAAAACTGAAAAAAAAAAAGAGAATTGAGTTATTAGAAGAGGATCGTTATCGAGGAGCGCTCGTTCGCGCCAGGGCCGAAAGATGCGCAGCAGGCGAGACGCCCACTAAACGGGCTCTCGGTCTCGAGAAAGCGCATGCTCGTCGAAACGACATAGAAGAAATAGAGTGGAACGGCAACCTCGTGACAGATAAAGACGGCATTGCACGTGCGTTTTACGAATACTATCAGCAACTGTTTGCTTTTCGCGACATGAACATGGACAGGTTTAAGCGCGTGTTTCTTTCTTCCTTGCCACGACTAGATGCTGACACCACAGAAAGGTTGGAGCTGCCGATTTCCGAGCATGAAGTTGAGCGTGCCATTGATAATCTAAATCCAGGAAAGTCGCCAGGGCCTGACGGCTTGAGCGCGGCTTTTTATAAAGCATTTAAAAAAGTGTTGTCTCCATTGTTAGCTGCAGTATTTAACGAAGGCTATGATCTTAACATGTTGCCGCCTTCTTTTGCGTCGTCACATACTATACTCATCCACAAAACAGAACAAACTGAGAAATTGAGATTGGCGACGTCATACAGGCCAATAGCCCTAACAAATGTTGATTACAAAATACTAATGAAAGTACTAGGAGCCAGATTACTGACCGTTATTAAGGAGATTGTTGGGCCTCACCAGACTTGCGGCATCAAGGGAAGGGCCATTGCTACCAACATACATAAGGCCAGATGCGTACTGGAGTGTTGTGACGCAACATGCGGTAGCGTCGCGGTTCTACAGCTCGACCTTGAAAAAGCGTTTGATTGTGTTTCACATGATGCCTTGTTTGCAGTTCTAGATTACATTAATGTGGGTTCTGTTATCAGTGGGGGCGTGGCCTTGGCGTACCGAAACTGCACTACAAGATTAATTGTCAACAAGGAACTCGGTGCACCCGTAAACGTGCGACGTTCGGTGCGTCAGGGTTGCCCCCTCAGCCCGCTTCTGTTCTGCATTTATATTGAAACTTTGTGCTTGTCAATCCTTGAGAATGAAGATGTACAGGGCTTCCAAGTCCACATGACGGAGGTCAAACTTTTGGCGTATGCCGATGACGTAGCCGTCTTCTGTGCGAACAGAGAGAGCGTTAGCGTGGCAGTCGATGCCGTGAAAGATTTCAGCACGACAACTGGAAGTCCGGTGAATTGGGTAAAGTGTCTAGGGTTTTGGCACGGAGAGTGGCCATCGACGCCTTGCACGTTTGCCAACGTGGCTTGGGTCACAACACCGGTTAAGTATTTGGGTGTGCCTTTAGACTGTTATGAAGACAGTGAGCCATTTTGGCGCGACCAAGCCCAAGAAATACGTGAGAAGGCTGACAAATGGAGCGGTGTGCCGCTGTCTATCTTTGCACGCGCAACGGTCTGTAATCTGTTTTTTGTGGCCAAGTTGTGGTATGTAATGCAAACGCTTCACTGTTCCAGGTTAAACATTCAGAGGCTGCATCGGGTGTTTGCCACTTTTGTTTGGGCGTCGAATTGGGAAAGGTGTAGACGGGATAACTTGTTTCGGAGTGTCAAAGACGGGGGTCTTGGGCTAGCACACTTATTCGCACGACAGCTCGTAAACAGATTCCTTTTCTTCCGCGACGTCTCTGATCCATTTCTGCGCACTGTTTGCCAAGTAAGGCTCGTGCGGGCGTTGCCAAATTTTGTTGTTGCCACAGAAAGTATGCCAGGGCGCCTCTTTGGTTTTTTAAGAGAGGTCGTAAACAGTGTCAGAATTTTGACAACTCGTTTTTCGGTTGAATATTTGTGCTCAGTCAATAGGAAAAAATTGTATAAGGATGTATGCGATGACTTTTTCTCCGTTCCTGTGTACAGAGCCTTGTACAGCGGCTATCCGGGTCAAGATGTATTGAAGCGGGTAAAAAGGATGCCAGTTTCCCCCGGAGTAAAAACGTTTTTCTTTAAGCTGCCTACTAGTACGTTATCGGTAAAAACATTTCTTGAGGACAGGGGCTTTTTTCTGCCATGGGGGTCACTTTGTTTAATATGCAAACAGCCTGAGACAATAGATCATGTTTTTCTACACTGTTGGGAGGGGGTTTATTTTTGGGACGTGCTGCAAAGAACCCTTAAAAAAGACTTACCGTTAGATACACGTAGCATCAGGTTCCTGTCAACAGATAACGAAGATGGCGTGCCTTTGGATACCGTCATGTTAATCGGTCTGCACAGCCTCTGGCGGTCGCGGATGGCTGGGTTTCATTTAGACCCCGATGCTCGCCCTGCAAGGCTCTACTTTCGTGAAAGTATGCATGCGTTTGTTGAAATGCACAAATTGAAGCGTACAGTTCCCGAATGGCTGCCAAGATTAGAACCCTTGATCCATTTGAGAGAATTTTAACACGACAACGTCATCCCACCTAAGGATGACAGCTTACTTATTACTATCATTTCTACGTGAACATTTGGCTTTGAGCTGGCTGATTTGTTCCGTGTACAATTTTGTAATGTGTCAGTGTCCGGTAATAAAGAAAAAAAAAAGCCCGGATAGCTCAGTCGGTAGAGCGTTAGGCTTTTAATCTAACGGTCCGGGGTTCGAGCCCCCGTTCGGGCGGAGGGCGACTTTTTTTGCCCTTCAAAGGATCGCTGCTCCGCTCCCATCACGGATACTCGTCTGAAAGTCTCTTGCAAAGCCATTGGTGACAAATCAAACAGTGAAAGGCATTAAATATAATTTTTGACGCCCCCACCTTCGTCTGTGATGGCTGCTCTTCGTAGCGCAATTTGATTTTGTTCATGCAGTGGAGTGGGACAAAGGAGAGAAAAGCAGGTGCGCTGATGTAGGCCCGGATAGCTCAGTCATTCTACTTCCGGCCACCGAGCGTGACGGACGCTTGTAGAATGGGCTCCACTGGAGCAGCGATAGCGGCCCGTGCCGGCCGCGGTAACAGGATTGCTGAAACTGCTGATAACGAGTATCAGGTTCTTTTGCCAACTTTGCCTACCGGACGGGTGGTGTTAAATACTGCTTTCTTCATGGCGATGTGCGACTGCGGCCTTTCAAAGTCGAAGACTTCCGTGATGCCGTGGTCAAGAACGGAACTCTCCCTGACGTGATAGCGGTGGGGGCGTACCAGGTTAACCACTTATGGGCGGTGACCCTCAGCACTCCCGAGGCAACCAAGCGGCTGCTCGCCGTGAAGGAAATGCAAGTGAAAGGGGGCCGGTGCATGATCATCGACCCTGAGGACCAGCACGTCAAACTACGGCTGCATTGGATGCTGCCCGGCGTCGATGACGATCGGACATCAGAACGGCATTTGCAGCGTTCGGAAAGATCCCCGCAGTGACCCGCGAACGGTGGCGAGTTCAAGGTATGACTGAAAAGGCCTCTACTACAAGGACAGTTTTATTGAAGATGAAGCCAGGCGTTACAGTCGAAGACATCCCTCATCAGCTGAGGGTGGCGGAGGAGCTGGCGCTTGTGGTTGTGCCTGGTAGGCCAATGCAATGTCTGCGCTGTCGCGGCACTGGACACGTACGGCGGGAATGTAAAATTCTGTGGTGGTGGCGCTGCTGCAGTGGCCGGCGTGGCGAAGATGACGACGGTGGAGTGCGCGTGGGGTGTGGAGTGCGCGTGAGTGTGCTCGAACGCCGCGGTTGTGGCTGGGTCGGTTCCGGAGACCCGTGTGTGTGAGTGGGCTGTGCCGCAGTGACGTGACGGCTTCGGGCCGCCATATCTCCTGGGCCATCCTTCAGCGACGCGTCGACATCGGTTCGCCGCCTTCGTGACCACCGCCTCGCTTGGACGACCACTGACCAGTGTCGCCGGGCAGACCAGCGCCCGGACCAGCGACTCTGCCGTGTCCTCGAATCGTGAGTGGCACTGGACATTTGTGGGCGCGCGGGCTTTGGGCCAATGACTTGAACGCCGTCGTGTTCCGTACGAGCCCCGCCTGCCTCTGTGCACACTACTCGTGGTTTGGGTGTTGGTGCGCAGTGACATATAAAGGTGTCATAGCTAACGGGCCCATTGGTGTCTTCTTTGACGGGCGCGGCGAGCCACCCCAAATTCCTCGCTGTCAGAAATGAAAGCGATTCGGTCATGGTGAGGCTGATTGCATTCGCACCTACGCATCGGCCACGGGAGCTGCGTTGGAGGACGAAAAGGCGGAATTGCAAATGGATGCCGCTGAAGCTGAGGAGGCGGCTAAGGGGGCAGGGGGAGCGGAGAAGGTGGCAGTAGCCACCGTCTCCTCACCTGCTTCTGCGGAGGACACCGAGACGCCCAGCGACCAAGGGAAGGAACCTGAACTTCCAGGGGCCGTGGCGACTGAAACGGCAGAGGACGGCGGATCTGCAGGTGCTTCAAAACCGAGGTGCCCGAACCTATGTGCAGCGACGAGGGCAGGGATGGCGGCGACGGGCGCATGGCGACCATTAGTGCTCCCGTCAAGCGTCCTCACAATCTGACTCTCAACGAAGGGACCCACGAGACTACCACCAGTGCAGAGAAGCCTCCAACGAAAGCTGCGCAGGCCCGGAGGCCTGCATTCAAGCCGCGCCCGAACGTTTCATCTGACAGACGAATCGCCGCAAGTTCACCTTTGCGGCAAGGCCACGGCGACCGACCTGAGGACCCTGGCGTCAAACAAAGCGTCTAGCGATACGCTGGACGTGAGAGGTAAGCGCCATGCTCTCGGTCTCTACACCTTTTCGTCGAAATATATGGCTCCGCTATGTTGTCTGAAAAAAGCCACACTTAATGCAAGGGGGTTGGCGGGGAAAAGAAAACAGTCAAGTATATCGACTCATAACAGACTATGACATTGATCTGTTGGCGATACAAGAAACTAAAGTAGACGGGGAGGAAGAGACCGGGAGCATGGTGCAGCGTTTCACGTGTAGGCATTACGCAGTAGTTGCTCATGCAGTTGGAACGACGTCGGCTGGGTGTGTGCTCTTCGTCAAAAAGCTACCGGGCCTGGTTGTTCAGGCTTATGCAACATGTTCTCATGGACGATTTATTGTGCTTGATTATGCTTACTTGAATGTGGAGTGGAGAATAATCTGCCTTTACGCACCTAACAAAGTTGACGAGAGGGCAGCCTTTTTTGGAAAAGTTGAGGAGTGCTTCACTGTCGAAAGGCAAATGATCGTCATGGGGGATTTCAACTGTGTCTTGGCTGCGCGTGACAAAACAAGTGATAGAATATTCAGAGACAGAAGTACCGAAAGACTGGCCGAGTTAGTGGGAAAATGGAATATTGAAGATGTGGCCGACTGTTTAGAGGGTGAGTGGGACGTGCAATTCACGCCCTTTCAGCGGACGAGTCACGCACGTCTAGACCGCATTTATATGGCGGTAGACCTGCTTCCAAAATGCAACAATTACGAGGTTGTACCTGTGTCCTTCTCGGACCACTGTTTGCTACAGTGTAGGAAAGGAACAGAAAATCGGGACAATGCTTTTAACTGGGACTTGTGGAAATTTAGTGATAAGCTGTTAAAGTGTGAACGTTTTTGTGACAATATAAAAGAAGAAATTGGCAAAGTAGAGCCAAATTCAAGGCAAACGTTATGGGAGCAGTGGGAGCTATGTAAGCAGCAAATTAAAATATACGCAATTGACAAGGCTAGCTGCTTGAAAAAAAAGTAAAGAATAAACGAAAAGGATTTAAGAGAACTGATGCGGAAACTAATTGAGCAGGAGAGTAAAGCTCCGGGTAGGTGTATTGATGACGTAAAGAAAATTAAACAAAAGCTTGAAGTTATGGAACAAGAGCGTTATCGCGGTGCGCTGGTGCGTGCGAGAGCCGAAGAGGCGGTTTTCGGTGAAACACCAACAAAACGAGCATTGGGCATGGAAAAAGCACGGGCTGAGCGCAATAGGATTGATAAAATGTAATGGGGAGGTGTCGTAACAGATGACGAAACTCATTAAAGCAAGCTTTTGCTGAATACTATCAGGCGCTTTTCGCAAAACACGACGTAGACATCGACACATTCAAGGACAAGTTTCTAGGAGCGATGCCAAGGTTAGATGACGAACAGAAACAGAGATTAGAGGCACCAATTACTGAATCCGAAGTGCAATAAGGTATAGAAAATTTAAACTCGGGAAAATCGCCTGGACTAGACGGTTTAAGTGCGGCTTTCTATAAAGCCTTTAAACAAGAGATTTCCCCTTTGCTAACGGTACTCTTCAATGACGCATATGAATTAAAAGCACTACCTCCTTCTTTTGGCCTATATCACACTGTCCTAATTCCGAAAACGGAAGATTGTGAAAAGTTAAAGCAAGTTACAGCCTACAGACCAATTTCACTAACAAACGTTGACTACAAGATATTCATGAAGGTGCTAGCAGGACGCTTACAAAGTGTAATGAATGTGATAGTAGGTGCTCATCAGACGTGCAGCATCAAAGGTCGTGTTGCGAAACCGAAACCGAAACAAGACCGTCCCAAGTCGGAAGGCAAGACAAGCCAAGCAAGCTGGGAAAGGGAAACAAAGGAGCGCCCCTTGGGGCGTCTGTCGTGTCATGTAACCTGAAATAAACGGATGTCGATTGTACTCGCTAAACGAAGTTGTCTATCTTTAACGAACGCGACATAATATAAGTTGGTGCCGAAACCCGGGATATACCCCGAGACCTAACGAAAACAACTACCTGGATGCGACGGCGACGAATAACGAAGAAAAAGCCCATTTCTACTCCAAAGCCGCCGCCCAGTGCTACCGAGTGCAGCGACATGGACAGACACAAAGCGAAGCGATCAGCTGTCCAATAACAGGTGACTCGACTCATTGCTGAAATTGACTCCTGCATGAAAAGCCGCACGGGCAACGAAAAGGAACTCAGTGTCTTTTTGGCAAGAATTAGCTCTCTGCAGACCTGTCTACACGAAGCTAACGCCGCTGTCCAGACGCTAGTGCCAGCGGAAGAAGCGCAGCAGGACTTTGCCGAAACCATCGAGTATGACGACAAGATCGTTACATACATTGCGAAGCTCCAAGCGGAAATTCAAGAAATCCAAAGAGGCAGCCGAAAGAAGAGCCATCACCAGGCAACGACGCAGGAGCGGCAACCACGACCTGCCAGGTGAAGCTTCCAAAATTAGAGCTCATAAAATTTGACGGCAAAGATGTGTCCTGGCAAGAATTTTGGGAACAGTACGAGCAAATGATTCACAAGAACGATCGGCTGACGACGTTGGACAAGTTTGGGTACTTAAAATCGGTTGTGACTGGCGATGCAGCAAGAACGATCAAGGGCCTTCCCCCCACATCGCAGTGCTATGGGGACGCCATCTTGCTGCTGAAAAAACGCTTCGGCAGTGAGGACGCCATCATGCAAGCGCACATGCGAAAGCTCTCTTGAACCTGTGCGTAACGCCGAAGACATACGGTCCCTCCGACGGTTGTACGATGCCCTCGTCTCCCACCTCCGCGGGCTGGAGGCGCTCGGCCAGAAACGGGAGACCTACGGCACGCTCCTCTACCCCGTCGTACAGCGCGCCCTGCCGAAAGAAATACTGCTCGAGTTTCACCGAGCCGTGGCGAGGGAGGAAACCTCCGAAACGTCAACACAGAACATGGAACGAACTGGATCTGCCCTGCGGAGCGACGACGCACCGGGGCAGCCAACAGAAACAGCTACAAAAGGTACTCCGTCTTTATTCTCGAAGCTACTTCACTTTTTGAGGATTGAAGTGCAAAGCCGCGAGAATCTGGTTGCTCAGCAAGGTACTGGCAAGAAGCACCAGTTGTCAATGCTGAAGACGTTAAACACAACTGGGAGTTACAAGAAGAGCATCGGAACGAATTTAAATCATCAGCTGCTTTACTGCAGCAGTCAGCAAGAACAGATCACTGTTTCTTTTGACAGGAGAATAATCACGAATCCGCTGCCTGCCGTGCTGTCATTTCGCTAGAAGAAAAGAAGAAAATGCTACGTTTTGGAAGACGCTGCTTCCGCTGCATGAAACCACATCACCGTTCTAACGAGTGCAGAAACAGCATTAAATGCGGTAACTGTGCAAGGCGGCATGCGACAACAATGTGCGACCCAGAATTTACTCATCCGAAAGTCAAAGCAAATGCAACCGATGTGACCACAGTCCCAGTGAATTTGCAATCTACAGTGAAAGAAACTCGCAAACGAGTACTGCTACAAACGGCAACGGCGTTGTGTGCCGGTGAAACGAAAGCGGTATACTTACGTGCTCTCTTTGACGGCGGAAGCCAACGTTCATTCATTACGAAGCGAGCCTCAGAAAAACTCGGGTGTCGAGTCCTTGGAACAGAAACGTTGAAGGTTGGCATGTTCGGTGGACACCAGTCAGAACGCGACTTTAACAGAGTGCTGGTGTCGCTAACCGCACAGAACAGGAAGATTCAACAGATCGAAGTTCTTGAGACGGACATCATATGCGAACGAGTCCCGATTCCTGAACACAGGATCAAGGAACTGCTTGGACCTTTGGCCGCGGCCGATAGGACCTGCGATAACGAAAGAGGTGACATCGACCTCCTCATCGGAGCAGAGCATTACTGGGAATTTGTAACTGGAAGAAGCAAGCAGCTAGACGGAAAACTCCGAGCAGTCGAGACTGCCTTTGGGTGGTGCATTCAAGGACCTGTAGGAATAAACATAGTTGACTCGCAGAGCATGCAAACTATCGCCCTTCGCATATCATTGGCCGAGAGTGAGACCATGAACTGCTTGGAACGTTTCTGGACCCTGGAATCTATCGGAGTCGTGGATAACGACGACTGTGTTGAGCAACAGCTACTCGATTCTTTCGAAGACAATATCAGGCGTAGTGGATCTCGATACGAGGTAGCCCTTCCCTGGAAGCAAAACATAGATCTAAGTGACAACAAGGGGACTGCGGAAAAACGCCTGTCCCAACTGACAAACCGCCTTGGAAGAAATCCTGAATTACTGGAAGCCTACGACGCTGTCATCAGACAGTATTGCATGGAAGACATAGCTGAGCCAGTAGTGGAAAAAGAACAGGGAAAACTGATCTACTACATGCCTCATCAGCCGGTGTTCCGAGAAACGAGCAATACAAGACTGCGAGTGGTTTTCGATGCTTCTTCACATGGACAGATGTTAAAGTCATTGAATCAAAACCTACAGAGTGGTCCGAATTTGACAGCCGACCTTGGCGCACTGTTACTGAATTTCAGGAGCAACAGAATCGCCTTGGTGGCAGATATTGTCACGTTATAGTGATGGCCGTCCAGCGGTCAGGAAGACACAAACAAGTCTTGTAAACGAAGCTTTTTATTAGGGCTGACTTGCGCCCTCAAAATAGCTGAATCACTCGGTGGCGGCGTAAGCAACAAACGTGCTCGTCAGTCGTCGAACTATGAATGCCCGCCGCTCGCGGCATCGCTCAATTTAAAGCCGGCAAGGAAACTTCCAGATAACAAGACAAGATCATCTACACTAATCTGGAAAAACCTAGATGCAGCCTTTCATGGATGCGATCAATCGAGATTAGTCTGGTCGCTTCTCGCGTCACGAACAAAAGTGATAACACCCTTTTTCTGCGGCCTTGCGCGAACGATCGGACGCTAGAAAGATACGTGGCATTACCCCCCTCTCAAAGAAGCATCGTCTCGATGCTTTAAAATGAAAATAAACAGGGAGAATGCAAACTTCGAGTCCTTCAGCGTCCATAATAAGGGTTAAGGGCAGCCGTAAAAGCTTCAAGTCTGGCCGTGTTGTCGTCATCGTAGTTGTCGTGGTCGTCGTCGTAGTTGTCGTCGTCGTCGTAGTTGTCGTCGTCGTCGTCGTAGTTGTCGTCGTGGTTGAGGCATAGTCTTGTGTTTTCGTCGATGGACGATGTTAGTTCTTGCCCTCAGAAGCAACCTCACCTCCAGAGGCTGCTTTATTTAGTTTAACCTTCGGGGTCTGGGGGAGCGTCCACGCATGGCGCAACCTCGGCTAGGAGATACAAAGCGCGCTGACGATGGCGAGGGGCAACGTGACAAGCGGCTCGGCGATGACTATTCTTCCCGACGCAAGAACTCTTCGATTTCGGCTGGTCGCAGGCCAGGTCGGGTTCGTGGGGTGTCGTAAGAAAACCCCCGGATGCCCATTTTCCTGTATGGGCAGTACCGGAGAATGTGGCCGGTTCTCCGCAGTGGAAGCATAGTGGGCGACGCTGGTCGGGTGTACTCCATTCGTCGCATCTCCTAGGCCGTGTGCGACGCTCGTAGGACGTGCGAGTAGGGGCGAGACGGCGGCGCTCCAGCGCAGCTGGCTAATGGCGATAGGGGCCTGGGTCCCGTCGTCGAGGTGCAGGACGGCGCACTGCTGCGGCGTAAGTCATGGCTGGAGGCTCCAGAGGCTGCGTGGTAGACTGGAGTCAGCTCCTGCGGTGAATGACTCAGAGGGCTGGCGTCACGACTTGTAGGGGCTGTCCGGAAAATGGAAGGTACCCAGCACCTCCACCAGATGTCACGTTATAGTGATGGCCGTCCAGCGGTCAGGAAGACACAAACAAGTCTTGTAAACGAAGCTTTTTATTAGGGCTGACTTGCGCCCACAAAAGAACTGAATCACTCGGCGGCGGCGTAAGCAACAAACGTGCTCGTCAGTCGTCGAACTATGAATGCCCGCCGCTCGCGGCATCGCTCAATTTAAAGCCGGCAAGGAAACTTCCAGATAACAAGACAAGATCATCTACACTAATCTGGAAAAACCTAGATGCAGCCTTTCATGGATGCGATCAATCGAGATTAGTCTGGTCGCTTCTCGCGTCACGAACAAAAGTGATAACACCCTTTTTCTGCGGCCTTGCGCGAACGATCGGACGCTAGAAAGATACGTGGCAATATTTAAAAGGCATTCTTACAAATATAGATAAGAGAGAACGACAGAGATGCATTGCGCTTTCTGTGGTACCACACGAAACCAGGTACGAGTGGACCAGCAGGCGAGGTGCAGACTTTACGAATGAAGTGAGTTCCTTTCGGAACCACAGCGAGCCCTTTCTTGTTGACAGCAACTCTTCAGCATCACTTGAAGAATATGGAAGAAGAGTATCCGGACACAGCAACACTGCTGGCGCATTCCTTGTATGTGGATGACCTCTTAACGGGAGCAGAAAACGAAGAGGGAGCCCTGAAGATCTATGAAGAAGCTAGGACCATCTTCAGTGCGGCCTCTATGAAACTCCACAAGTGGGCGTCCAACAACCAGACATTGAACGAACGGTTTGCGACGGATGATTGTCAAGCAAGACACTTAGGATACCTCCCAGGGGTCATTAAGGTGTTAGGACTGACGTGGAATCCCAGCACAGATAATCTCACCTTCACCCCACAGTCTATCGAGCTACCTGAGCCAGGAACAAGTACAAAAAGGTCTGTTCTGAAGACTACAGCAAGACTGTATGACCCACTTGGATGGCTAGCTCCATTCACAGTTTGGGCAAAGGCTTTATTCCAAGAGCTGTGGAAAAGAAACGTGGAATGGGATGACATCCTACCAGAGGATCTGGACGCAAAATGGATGCGGTGGTGCGAGGAACTAACCGAATTGAAAAGAGTTCAAGTGCAACGCTGCTACAAAGCAGGCACAGTCGAACCTGCCATCAAAACAGTGCTCCACGTATTTGCTGACGCCAGCCCAGTGGCATACTGGGCAGAGGCCTACATCTGCGTAACAGATGCGGATGGCATCGCAACTTCGAGCATCCTCATTAGCAAGTCAAGGGTCGCCCCGATCAAGCAACTGACTCTCCCGAAACTCGAATTGATGGCGTGTCTCTTAGCGGCCAGGCTGAGTCGATACATCCAGAAAAGCCTGAAGGAACCACCACAAGTGACACATTTCTGGACCGACTCTGCAATCGCATTGCATTGGATCACGGGAGAGCCATCGCAATGGAAACAGTTCGTGAGGAATCGTGTAGCTGAAATTCAGCGTCTTACCGACACCTCAGCATGGAGACATTGTCCCGGATCCGAGAATCCGGCGGATCTCATGACCAGGTGAGTTACAGCTGATAAGCTTGTTGAGAGTTCCACCTGGTGGGAAGGAACACCCTGGATGAAGGCAATGGAAAACAATTGGCCACGCTTCTCTCAACAAGGGAGCATTCCGACAGTGGACGAAGAAAAGCGAATTGTGGAAGTTCTTCATACAACAAGCTCCATTGAAGTTCCAAAGCTGTTAGAGCCAGATCGATACAGCAGTGCAACGAAACTCTTCCGAGTGACAGCTTGGATATTAAGATATGTCAACAAGCTGCGACATCTGAGCACTAACAAAGGAACACTGACGGCAGTTGAACTGGATGATGCCGAGAAATACTGGATACGACAAGCTCAGCGAGACGACCTGAAGAGGGAAATTGAATGCGCGAAAAAAGGAGATCGCTTTCCAGCAGACTCGCCCTTGAGGGACACTCCAGTGTTGGTTGACAACGACGGTATTCTCCGTATAAGCGGCAGACTTCAACAGAGTGGCAAGCCGTACAACGAACGCCATCCAATTGTACTGTCGAGGCGACATCACCTAGCCGAATTGCTCGTGCGTCAAGCTCATCACCAAGTACTTCATGGGGGAGCGCGGGATACTTTGGTACAATTGAGAGAGAAGTACCATGTTGTACGAGCCCGCCAGCTGGTAAAAAGAATTATCAAAGGGTGCATAACCTGTCAACGCTACAGTGCACGTCCAGCATCGGAAGTGACGGCACCGCTTCCACATGATCGAGTGACCCAGGCCCAACCCTTCGAGGTCACAGGGGTGGACTTTGCAGGGCCACTTCTAGTAAAAGGAGAAAACTCGCTGTACAAGTCCTACATCACGCTGTTCACCTGTGCCGTGACACGGGCAGTTCACTTAGAACTTGCGAGGGACATGACAGCGGAGTCGTTCTTGATGACCTTCACACGTTTCATCTCAAGAAGAGGTGTACCCAGAGTCATCTACAGTGACAACGCGCTTTCCTTCAAGAAAGCCAACGGAGATCTTTTATACGTCTGGAACTCTATCCGGAAACCGGAGGTTCTTGACTACTTTGCAAAGACACGAATCGAATGGAAGTTCATCGTAGAGCGCGCCCCATGGTGGGGTGGCTTTTATGAGCGACTCGTCGGATCAACCAAACTTGCGCTCACGAAGGTTTTTGCTGCCAAGTTTCTGTCCTTCGACCAGCTAGCAACGACCTTGGCCGAAATTGAAGTTGTCTTGAACTCAAGACCACTAACTCACGTGTACGACGGACCGGAAGAAGCGGAACCTCTTTGCCCTTCCTTCTTCTTGACAGGAAGACGCCTCACGTCGCTGCCTAGCGTGGGAAAAAACGAAGATGACCAAATCAATATATCCCTTCAGAGACTGTGGACCCGACGTCAACAGACCACAGAAGCTTTCTGGCGTAGGTGGACCAGAGAGTACCTTGAGGAACTGCGAAATGTGCAGAGTCAGAACGAACGTCAAGGAAAAGCTATCAAGGGAGGCGACTCGATTCTTCTTCGTGGCAGTCTTCAACCACGGCAGCAGTGGAAGATCGCAAGGATTGATAAACTGTTTCCGGGAAGAGACGGGAAGGTGCGATCGTGCCTTCTGAGACTACCTGCAGGATAAACCCTCGAGAGACCAATCCAACTCGTGTATCCTCTAGAGTTAACGTAAAAGGAAAAAATGACTGAAGTCATTTTCGGGAGAGGGGGGGGGGGGGGGGGAATGTGTCGCGAAACCAAAACAGAAACAAGACCGTCCCAAGTCGGAAGGCAAGGCAAGCCAAGCAAGCTGGGAAAGGGAAACAAAGGAGCACCCCTTGGGGCGGCTGTCGTGTCATGTAACCTGAAATTAACGGATGTCGATTGTACTCGCTAAACGAAGTTGTCTATTTTTAACGAACGCGACAGGTCGTTCTATTGTGTCTAATATTCATAAAGCAAGATGTGTTCTTGAGTGTTGTCATATTACGAACAGTCCTGTTGCTATCCTTCAGTTAGACCTGGAAAAAGCGTTTGATTGTGTGGCACATGAACTTTTGTTTTTAATTTTGGATCACGGGAATGTCGGGTCAGTCATCAGGAAGGGAGGGGCCATGGCGTACCGAAACTGCACAACGAGACTAATAGTAAATAAGAGTTTGGGGGCCCCCATAAGCGTGAAGCGTTCGGGGCGCCAAGGCTGCCCCTCAGCCCTCTTTTGTTGGGTGTATACATAGAAGCCCTGTGTTTGAGCATAATGCAGAATGACGGTATTCAAGGTTTTAAGTTACAAGCGACAAAAATTAAGTTGCTGGCTTATGCGGACGACGTAGCTGTTTTCGCTGTTGATTATGAGAGCATAAGAAAGGCCATTGATTGTGTTCGGCAATTTAGCCAATCGACAGGAAGTCGAGTCAACTGGGCAAAATGTATTGGCTTCTGGCATGGTGAATGGCCAACCATTCCTGTTAACTTTGCGAATGTGTCCAGGGTGACGACCACAGTGAAGTATTTAGGTGTCCCACTGGAATGTTATCGATATAGTGAACCGCATTGGAAAAGGCAGCTGGAAGACACCCGTGCAAAAGCTGGGAAGTGGAAAGGGGCTAGGTTATCTACTTTTGCCAGACTAACAGCGTGCAACCTGTTCTTCATCAGCAAGTTGTGGTACGTGATGCAGTTACTGCACTGTTCGCGAGTTAACGTGCAGAAACTGCACCGCATCTTTGCAGTGTTTGTCTGGGCCTCGAGCAGCC
The DNA here is from genome assembly GCF_055824585.1 of Amblyomma mixtum. NCBI lineage: Eukaryota > Metazoa > Arthropoda > Arachnida > Ixodida > Ixodidae > Amblyomma > Amblyomma mixtum. The sequence goes on along the minus strand of NC_143014.1, from coordinate 193,264,549 downwards.
GGGCAAATTTGTTCAGAAGTGTAAAAGACGGAGGACTAGGGCTCGGCCATCTGTTATTGCGCCAAATCGTCAGCAGATTTTTATTCTTTCGAGACGCGAGTCACCCGTTCTTGCGCACAATCTGTCAAGTAAGGCTGGGCCATGCATTACCGTAATGGATTGTTGGAACAGATAACATTCAAGGTCGAATTTTTGGCTACACCAGAGAAGTGGTTATGAGTGTTAGATTTCTAGCCACTCGTTTTTCGCAGCAGTACCTCTTTACTGTAAAAAAGAAAACACTCTATCGGGATTTACGTGATGTGGTTCTGCCTGAACCATTGTACAGGGCCACATACCGTGGAGACCAGGGCGGTAATGTGTTGAAGAGCGTGAAGAAAATGCAGGTACCAGCGGCAGCCAAAAGCTTCTTTTTCAAATTACACAGAAACACTGGTCGTGAAAGCATTTATGGAGAAAAGGGGAATGTTTCTACCTTGGGGTTCAGATTGTCTGATATGCAAGCAGCCAGAGACAATCGATCATATATTCTTGCACTGCTGGGAAGGCGTCTACTTCTGGGACGTCTTGCAAAGAACGCTGAAGAAAGACCTACCTCTAGATATGTATGGAATACGGTATCTCCCTCTACAGAACGAAGAGGGAGTGCCTTATGATGCAATACTGCTGTTGGGCCTCCAGACTATTTGGCGTTCACGAATGGCTGGATACCACTGTGAACCGGATGCGCGGCCTGCACGAATTTACTTCCGTGAGAGTGTGCACTGGTTTGTCGAAATGCAAAAAACGGCTGTTCACGTTCTTGAGTGGCTCTCGAGGGTAGAGCCCTTGGTGTCCCTAAAGAACTTTCAACATGACGATGCCAGCAGCAGATGGTTTGAGTGTGAGAGTACCACCTGAAAGGGGTACAATGTAAATTTCCGTTTGTGTTTTTGCACTGTGTCGGAGCCCGGCAATGAAAAAAAAAAAGCCCGGATAGCTCAGTCGGTAGAGCGTTAGGCTTTTAACCTTCCGGGGGGTTTTAACGGTCCGGGGTTCGAGCCCCCGTTCGGGCGGAGGGTGACTTTTTTGCCCTTCAAAGGATCGCTGCTCCGCTCCCATCACGGATACTCGTCTGAAAGTCTCTTGCCAAGCCATTGGTGACAAAGCAAGCAATGAAAGGCCTTAAATATTTTTTTTTGACGCACCCACCTTCGTCTGTAATATCTGCTCTTCGTAGCGCAATTTGATTTTGTTCATGCAGTGGAGTGGGACAAAGGAGAGAAAAGCAGGTGTACTGTTGTAAGCCCGGATAGCTCAGTCGGTAGAGCGTTAGGCTTTTAACCTAACGGTCCGGGGTTCGAGCCCCCGTTCGGGCGGTGGGTGACCTTTTTTGCCCTTCAAAGGATCGTTGCTCCGCTCCCATCACGGATACTCGTCTGAAAGTCTCTTGCCAAGCCATTGGTGACAAAGCAAACAATGAAAGGCCTTAAATATTATTTTTGACGCCCCCACCTTCGTCTGTAATATCTGCTCTTCGTAGCGCAATTTGATTTTGTTCATGCAGTGGAGTGGGACAAAGGAGAGAAAAGCAGGTGTACTGTTGTAAGCCCGGAAAGCTCAGTCGGTAGAGCGTCAGGCTTTTAACCTAACGGTCCGGGGTTCGAGCCCTCGTTCGGGCAGTGGGTGACTTTTTTGCCCTTCAAAGGATCGCTGCTCTGCTCCCATCACGGATACTTGTCTGAAAGTCTCTTGCCAAGCCATTGGTGACAAAGCAAACAATGAAAGGCCTGAAATATTATTTTTGACGCCCCCACCTTCGTCTGTAATATCTGCTCTTCGTAGCGCAATTTGATTTTGTTCATGCAGTAGAGTGGGACAAAGGAGAGAAAAGCAGGTGTACTGTTGTAAGCCCGGATAGCTCAGTCATTCTACTTCCGGCCACAGTTTTTTTGCACGGAGATGTGCGTGTGAGACCTTACAGGGTCGAAGACTTCAGGGACGCCCTCGCCAACACTGGTGCGCTCCCCGACGTCGTGGCGTTGGGGGCGTACCAGGTAAACCACGTGTGGGCGGTAACCTTCACCAGCCCAGAAGCCGCGAAGAAATTAGCCGCCTTGAAGGAGCTTGAGGTAAAGGAACGCCGGTGCATCGTTTTCGACCCCGAGGATCAGCAAGTAAAGCTGCGCCTGCATTGGATGCTGCACGGCGTCGCTGACGACGACATCCGGACTGCTTTCGCGGCGTTCGGAAACGTGACCGAGGTGACGCGGGAGCGTTGGCGCGTTCAAGGAATGAAAGAGAAGGGATCCACCACGAGAACAGTGCTGCTCAAGTGGAAGCCAGTTATGAAGGTGGACGACCTGCCCCACCAGGTTCGCGTCGCCGGCGAGTTGGCTCTCGTGGTGGTGCCCGGGCGGCCGATGCAGTGCCTGCGTTGCCACGGCGCGGGTCACGTTCGTCGCGACTGCAAGGTTCTCAGGTGCTCCAAGTGCAGGCGCTACGGACATGCGGACGAGGACTGCGTCCGTACCTACGCGTCTGCGACCGGGCACGGAGGGAAAGGAGACAGCGGGGAGCTGATGGATGCCGCTGAGGCTGAGGACGCATCGAGGGGTACCGACGAGTTGGGCAACCTCCCCGTGTCGCTGGACACGTCGGCGACTTCAAGCGGAGACACCCCCCTTGCCAGTGGACCAGGACTCCAGCCACCAACGGGAGACTCGCCTCAGTCAAAGGAGGCGACTTCAGGGGATGCAAAAAGCCTACCAGTGCCCATGGACTTTGTAGCGAAGGAGCCGACCGAGGGTCATCGGCAGAACACCGGTGGCCGTGCGACCACTGTGGCTACGCCTGGGAAGCGTCCTCATGGAGACACCAGCCCCGACGGCGACAAGGAGGCGGCGCCCAGCCTAGAGGAACCTCCAGCAAAGACGCCTCAAGCAAGGCGGGCCCCTTTTCGGCCGCGCCCTAACCTTGCGAGCGAGAAGCGCGCCGACGACAAGGCGCCTTCCGAGCAGGGCCAGGTGCACGCTCAGGATGACGCCGGCGGCGACGGCGGCGGTGGCGTCTAGCCATGTGCTGGACGCGAGAGGTAAGCACCACGCTTTCGGTCTCTTCTTCTTATGTAGAAATGGCTCCTGCATCTCCGCTGAAAGTCGCCTCCCTGGATGTTAGAGGTCTGGCAGGAAAGAGAAAGCAAGGCCAGCTCTTTCGGCTTTTAACGGAGCACGACATAGATGCGCTGGCTGTGCAGGAGACGAAAGTAGACGGCGAAGAAGAGACCGGGAGCATGGTGCAACGTTTCACGTCGTCGTTTTTTGCTGTAGTTAGCCACGCTGTAGGCACATCGGCTGGCTGTGTTCTTTTTCTAAAGTTGCCGGGGCTAGAAGTGCAAGCTCATTTCTCTTGTGTGTCGGGCCGGTGTGTCTTCCTTGACTTTCGATTGAATAACGTCGAGTGGCGGATTATTTGTCTGTACGCGCCTAATGAAGCAGAAGAAAGGGCGCAGTTTTTTTATAGCATCGAAGAGCGCCTTCGTAGTGACAGACAGCTGATCGTCCTGGGCGATTTTAATTGTGTTCTTAGTGCGCGAGATAAGACAAGCCCTCGACCGTTTAGAAATGCCAGCACACAAGTGTTATCGCGAATGGTTGAGAAATGGAACATGGAAGATGTGGCAGAGTGTCTTGAGGGAACGCGTGCAGTAAAGCTCACACACTTTCAGGGTTCTAGCCATGCACGGCTGGACCGCATTTATGCATCCGTTGATGTCTTACCTGAATGTAATAGTTACGAAGTTGTGCCAGTATCCTTTTCAGACCATTGTTTAGTTAAATGTTGTTTTGGGATGGTAAAGAGAGGGAATTCTTTTTCGTGGGAAATGTGGAAATTCAATAATAAACTCCTGCAGGACGAACTGTATACCCGCATAGTAAAAGAAGAAATTGCAAAAATAGGCCCCGGTAAAAATATGCACATATGGCAACAGTGGGAGCTGTGTAAAGAAACTATAAAAATTAAAGCAATAGAGAGGGCTGCCTGTATACGGTTTCAAGAAAAACAGAAAGAGACAGAGTTAAAGAAGCTGCTCCATAGGCTGCTTCAACAGAAATCTCTAGCGCCGGGGAAATGGACTGAAGATGTAAGGAAATCAAAGCAAAAACTAGAATTGATGGAAGAAGAACGGTATCGGGGAGCGTTAGTGAGGACAAGGGCAGAAGACATAGCTGCAGGGGAGACGCCATCAAAACAAGCGCTAGGGTTGGAAAAAGCAAACGCTGAAAGAAACCACATCGACAAAAAAGAATGGGGCGGTGTCTTGTCGGCGGACAACGACCACATAAAAGCAGCTTTCAACGAGCATTACCAAGCGCTCTTCGCTTCCCACGTGGTAGACACTATCACGTTTAAAGATAAGTTTCTGGCGGCGATGCCGCGTCTCGGTGATGACGTAAAAGAGAGATTAGAAATGGCTATCACTGAAGCCGAAGTGGAGCATGCAATCGCCAGTTTAAACCCCGGTAAATCGCCGGGACCAGATGGGCTCAGCGCGCGTTTTTACAAAGAATTCAAGCACGAAATTGCCCCCATCCTGAACGTGATCTTTAACGCAGCCTACACAGTAAATGCACTGCCTCCGTCATATGGGTCATCACACACGGTGCTCATTCCTAAAACGGATCAAATAGATAAATTGCGACTGGTTACAGCCTACAGACCCATAGCACTTACGAACGTTGAATATAAAATTTTTATGAAGGTTTTGGCTCGGAGGTTGCAGACGGTGATTAAGGATATAGTTGGGCCACACCAGACGTGTGGGATAAAAGGGAGGTCAATAATGTCCAATATTCATAAGATGCGAAGTGTGCTTGAGTGTTGTGATGACTCGAATGGTCGGGTGACCATTCTCCAGGTCGACCTTGAGAAAGCTTTTGACTGCGTCGATCACGAAATTTTGTTTTCTATTTTGGACCATGCGAATGTTGGGTCAGTTATCCGCAAGGGCGTGGCCCTGGCGTACCGAAACTGCACGACGAGATTGATCGTAAATAAGAGTCTGGGGGCCCCTATTAGCGTGCAGCGTTCGGTGCGACAGGGCTGCCCTCTCAGCCCTCTTTTGTTTTATATATATATTGAGACATTGTGTATTAAAATATTTAACAATGATAACGTAAATCGGTTTAAGTTACAAGCAGCCGAGGTGAAGCTGCTTGCGTACGCGGACGATGTTGCAGTTTGCACGGTTGACCATGAGAGTATAACCGAGGCTGTCAAATGTGTCCGAGAGTTCTCTCAGGTTACCGGAAGCGGGGAGAACTGGGCCAAGTGCCTTGGGCTCTGGCATGGACGGTGGCCATCGAAGCGTGAGCACTTTGCAAATGTCTCGTGGGCGAAAACCCCAACCAAGTACTTAGGCGTCGAGCTTGATGGTTACCGCCAAAGCGAGCAATATTGGCAAGAGCAGACGAAAGCGCTACGGGAAAAAGCGGAGAAGTGGAAAGGTGCCAACTTATCGATTTTCGCCAGGGCTACTGTATGTAACCTTTTTTTTTTATCGGTAAACTTTGGTTTGTTATGCAAGTTTTGCATTGTTCGCGTGTAAACGTCCAGAAGCTCCACAGGATTTTCGCTGTCTTTGTTTGGGCTGCAGAATGGGAACGCTGCAGCAGAACAAATTTATTCCGTCGGGTAAAAGATGGCGGCTTGGGACTTGGACACCTCTTTTTGCGGCAAGTGGTCAACCGGTTTTTGTTTTTTCGCGACGTTTCTGACCCTTTCTTGCGCACTGTCTGCCAAGTTAGGCTGCGGCGCCTACTGCCGGAGTTTGTTGTCTCCACCGAAGAAGTTACGTGTGGTATTTTCGGTTATTACAGAGAGGTCGTCGCAAGTGTTAGATTTCTTTCAGTGCGTTTTTCTAATGAATATTTGTCCTGTGTAAAACGGAAAAAGCTGTACCACGATTTATGCGACACTGTTTTGCCACAACCTTTGTATAGAGCCTTATACAGTGGAGGCCCAGGCTCAGACGTCTTAAAGAGGGTAAAGAAAATGCAGGTGCCGCCAGGAGCTAAGACCTTTTTCTTTAAGTTACACACCGGAACGTTGCCAGTAAAGAAATTTTTCGAGGGAAAGGATTTATTTTTACCTTGGGGTTCGCATTGTTTAATATGTAAGCAGCCGGAAACAACAGACCATGTTTTTTTACATTGTTGGGAAGGGGTTTATTTTTGGGATCTTTTGCAACGGACTATGAAGAAAGATTTCCACCTAGATTCGCATGGCATTCGATATTTAAGCATTGATAATGACGACGGAGTTCCATTTGATTTAATTATGCTCCTGGGTCTCCACTGTATATGGCGCTCCAGAATGGCAGGCTATCACTGTGACAGGGAAGCGCGCCCTGCCCGAATTCATTTCCGAGAGTCTATGGATTGGTTTGTCGCTATACAAAAAGCGGTTGCGGAACCTCCCGACTGGCTCTCAAGGGTAGAGCCTTTGTTGTCTTTGCGGGAGTTTTAATGTGACGAAGCCAGCCTGACGCTGGCTGAGTATGACTTTCAATGTGTTCATTGTCTTGTACTATTGCTTTTGTGATTTGTCTGTTCTTTTTTTCGTGAAGTGTTGTTTTCCAAAGCCAGGAAATAAAGAAAAAAAAAAGCCCGGATAGCTCAGTCGGTAGAGCGTTAGGCTTTTAACCTAACTTTCCGGGTTTCGAGCCCCCGTTCGGGCGAAGGGTGACTTTTTTGCCCTTCAAAGGATCGCTGCTCCTCTCCCATCACGGATACTCGTCTGAAAGTCTCTTGTCAAGCCATTGGTGACAAAGCAAACAATGAAAGGCCTTAAATATTATTTTTGACGCCCCCACCTTCGTCTGTGATGGCTGCTCTTCGTAGCGCAATTTGGTTGTGGTCATGCGGTGGAGTGGGACAAAGGAGAGAATAGCAGGTGCGCTGCTGTAAGCCCGGATAGCTCAGTCGGTAGAGCTGAAGTTGTGACCGACGAAATTATTAAAACAACTCATGACGGAATACCCGAACTTGAGAAGCAGTGGGAAATTTTCAAACAACACATCAAGATGAAAGCCATGTTTAAAAGAAGGTCCTTGCTTGAAACAACACATCAAGATGAAAGCCATGTTTAAAAGAAGGTCCTTGCTTGAGAAATTATTAGCGCAGGAAAGCAAAGCGCCGGATATGTTCACAGAGAGATCGCTGGTGGGGAAACGTCCACAAAATGGGCGTGGGGCATGGAAATAGCGCTTTTTCGACGAAAACATATCGCAGAAATTGAATAGGGAAAGACCATATTCCATCCGGCGACAGTAGTATCACGCACCTTTTTTTACTCCTGTCAAGCACTTTTCGCTATAGGCAAGTTGACAGGAATAGATTTAAATAGCATTTTTAGGGGCTGTGCCTCGTAACGGTGACGAACGTAAAACAAGATTAGACCAGCTAATTAATGAAGAAGTATGATTTGCTATAAATAATTTAAACAAAGGAATGTCGCCTTGGCCTGCTGGCGTGAGCGCAGATTTTTGTGAAGCATTCAAGAAGGAATTGGCGTCACTCTTTTTCGCAGTATTTAACGAAGCCTACTAATCGTATGCGTTGCCTGCATCATACGCATCGTCTGATGCCGTGCTCATGCCAAAAACCGATCAAACAGGCAAAAATATCGAGAGCACTTACGGCTACTTACATGCTGCGACAGAAAAATCATTTTCGTCTTTTTAATCCACCCACAAATCCACTTTAATGCGCCCTTAATGTACCCTAATCGCCCATTACAATTTAATCCCAAGTAATCTACTCTTAATTCACCGCAATCAACGAAACCCAACCTTTTCAACGTAATCTACTCTCTATCCACAGCAATTCTCTATAATCCACCAGTAATTCAGCTTAATCACTCTACTGCAACTTAATTCATTGCAAGCCACTCTTGATACAACCTAATTCTACCTAATCCTGTGTAATCCACTCTTAATCAACCGCAATCAGCGAGAATCCACCCTTAAGAGTGCACATTGTTGGGAGCAAGAGAAATGCGGAAAAAAAGACACGGACGAGAAGAGCACAAGGACGGGCGCATACTCGCGACTGACATGGGGAGCGCCACTCGCGAAACCAACGACTGGGGAAGCACCAGCTTTCAATGAAGAACGGAAAAGGTTCCAATTTGCCCTCACATTGTGGCGCATGCTCTTTGTCTACGCCCGGTAAGCCATGCCGGCCTTTGCTGGCTAGAACCCAAATCTTGAGGCGCAGTCATGACCAGGCGGCAAGTGAGCTGGCAGAGGTTTTTTGCATTGAGGATAAAGGTGATAACTGCGTAAGTGATGCGTCAATCAAATTGTACAACAAAGAAAAAAGGTTGCTGGCATGTGCGCTTTAGGCAATGATTTGGCTTGCAAAAATTATAAATGGGTTTTTTTTTCTGAATAAAGTCAGTCGCGAATATGCGCCCGTCCTTGTGCTCTTTTCGCCCATGTCTTTTTTTGTGCATTTCCCTTGCTTAAGTAAATCCACCCTTAATCTACGACAATCCACTGTAATCCACCTTATTAAGCCCTATACTGCAACTTAAACCAATGTAATCCACTCATAATCCACCATAATTCAACTTATTCTACCCTACTGCTGCGACTTAATCTAATGTAATTCACCTGTATTCCACCATACTCTAACTTAATCTGCCCTAGTGCAACTTAATTCAGTGGAATCAACTCTCAATCCACATTAATCAATCTTAATCCACCCCACCCTCCTGAAACTTAATTCCCTGTGTCGTGACGCTACATATGTCCGGGTCGCAGTTCTTCAACTCTACATGGAGAAAGCGTTTGACTGTGTGGTACATTAACTGTTGTTTTGCATTCTAGACTACATTTACGTTGGTTCCGTTATTAGAGAGGGTGCGGCCTTGGCTTACCAGAACTGCACTACCAGGTTAGTGGTAAATAAGTCTGGGAGTCCCCATAAGTGAGCAATGATCGGTACGCCGGGGAGGCCCCATCAACACCCTTTTGTTTTGTATTTATGTAGAAAGTCTGTGCTTAAACACAATAGGGAACGACACTTCACGGTTTTCGTGTACGGGCATCTGAAGTGAAGCTGTTAGCAAACGCAGATGAAGTCAGTTTCCTATGTTAAGATAGTTTCATTAGGACAGTTGATGCTGTAAAGCGTTCAAGTTAGGTCAGTTGAAGTTTGGTAAGCTGGGGAAAGCACCTGGGTTTCTGGCACGGATAATGGCAGTTTACCCATGGCGCTTTCAGTAACGTAGCATGGTTAATAGCCCCTGTAAAGTACCTACGTGTGCCTTTGGAGTTTTACCGTCATGCAGGGCCTTAATGGCAAAAGCAAGTGCAAGCAACGCAGGAAAAAAAAAACAAATTGAAAAGCGCACATTTTTCTGTTTTCGCAAGGGAACTTGTACGTACTCTTTTTGATAAGCAAGCTCTGGTACTTCATGCAAGTACTGCATTGCTCTTGGTTAGGTGCAGAAGTTGTATCGCGTTCCTATCATATCTGTTTGGGCCTCTAAAAAGAAGTACAGCCGCATGAATTCGTTCAGGCGCGTTAAGGTAGGACGACTTGGGTTGCAGCACTTGTTTATATGGCAGATTGCAAATAGATTTTTTTCTGCGTGATGTAAAAGACTCCTTTTTACGCACCGTATGTCAGCTCAGGCTAGTGCATGCATTGCCAGATTCTGTTGTCGGAACACGGCACATGGCGGGACATTTTTGGTTTCCTTGAACAAATTGTGTTTAGTGTGAAACTTTTGACCGTCAGGTTTTCAAAAAAAAATACTTAAGCCCTACTAAGCGAAAGGCAGTGTACAGAGATGAATGCGACACTATTTCCGGAGCCCATTGTTAGATGCGGGCCCCTGGTACGCCCGGGTCGTCTCGGCCAGGTCGAGGTCCTCAGGCTCCTGCTCAGAGGGCTGCTGCTGTGATATGACGAGGAGGGACGGGACTCGAGGAGAGGAGTTTACAAGGGAATCAGTTTACATATTTACAGGAGTACGCAAAGTGCGTTAGAAAGACAAGCAGAAATCAGAAATCAGAAGAGTCTCGCACACAAGCCGTCCGGCTGCTTAAATAGGGCCGATCTTCCCCAGATCCCTAACCGGGGAATCTTGCTGCATTATCGACGTCCAATCAAGCAGCCACTCACGATGTCCTGGGGAGCCGCCCATCGCAGGAGGCGGTATCGTTGCCCTCTCGCTGCTCTTCCGGCGGCGGTGTCGATGTGCCGCAGCGTCCTACAACACCGGTGATGATGGGAATGCAGCACCATGGTTAGCCAGCCCTGGATTCATCAGTCGTTGACCAGGGTTAACTGGAAGTAACGCGCCCAGCAATCCAAGCAGCGCAGTAACCGGCCCAATATTGGAAACGTATTGGCAAAGACCGGTTCGCCAAAGGACCAGAGTGAAAGCACCCATTTCCAATATTGGGCCTATTACCTGAGCTGCTTGGGAAGGCCACAAACTTCGAACAGCGGCGCTTCGTAGTGATGGGAAGGGACGGCGGCCGTTGTTCCGTGCGGGAGAGAAGGCCTCTTCTCCCAACGACGTGATCACCCCCAATTGTTCACACAACGGAGCGTCCGCCTCGCCAAAGCTGCTGGTCAGGGAACCCTTTCTCCCGCAAAGGAAGATCACGTCGTTCTGCTCCGTCGTTCCAAAAAGATCCGAAAAGGAATTCGGACTGCTGGCGCCTTATCCAAATGGCGGTATACGTCGAGATGGGCGCCAGCTTGTAAACTCATCGCGTGGTGGGCTTCTTCTTGCGTAAAGACCAAGGGAGGCAGAACAGACGCTTCCAGGCGCGTAAAATGGACGCGCCATCCACGGACCACCAGGTGACACCGCTAACACAACGATGCATTTGAGTCGGCGGCGGCGCTTCTTGGGCACTTTTGCCTCCGATAGTGCAATTCTCGAATCTTCTCATGTTCCCGCAAGCAGCTTGCGTAACTTGAGATTGACCTTGCGAAGGCATGTGAGTGTGTTCTCCATACACCTTTGTTTCCTCTTCTATAGCATGACAATACCGGATCTATTGCACTTAAATGGACGCAACTTTGCTACAGCAAATGTTCGACTCGCTTGATTGTTAATGGACATATTATTAAAGCATTAAACGCTCTAATAAGAGGAAGAGTAAATACTGTAACTTACGGCACCAAATTACACTCGAATAACAAAAGTAGAATTGCAGTGAGTTAGGCATTCTCCAAATTCGTGAAATGTTTTTTTTTTTGTTGTGGTGGCACGGTATTACTATCCAAACGTATATAAAACTCCTTTGAAAAAAAGATGTTACTTCATGAAATATAGAACGCTTTGTTAAACATCGGGTCTATACGAATTGTGCTAAGATGCGAAGTTACTACGCGGCTGCTATATTTAATGAAATACCTGATGAGTCATGTCTTACAAGTAACAAGTGTAAGGTGATGATTCATTTAAGACATTGTTGTTCAAATGTATTGCCTTGTTTACAGTTTGAATGGTCTTGTATCTGTTATTGAGCTGTCAGATTAACAACAGTGTCATGTATAGTAAAAAAAAAATTCATGCGTATGTTTTTAAGTATTTTATTTTTGTTTTTTCTGTAAAACATTCTCCACCTGCCGCTTGATCAGCCAACATGCACAATGGTCTTGGGCAAGTCAGAATATGAATGTGTATGCATTACTGGCGAATAATACCGTAAAAAATCTCACAGCGCCTGTGCTAATCGTGTCTTCCGTGAAGCCAAGTTGTCTAATGTCCACGTTGTTATTTGTCCTTTACCTGGGACCGCTTTGTTCCAGTGTTCTCCATGACAGTGATATTCATGGCTTCACTGTTTTTGGGTGATGAAGTCAAAGTGCTTGCATGTACTGATGATCTCGTTTTTTTTTCTGCATTGACAAGCCGCATTGACGAAGGTGTATCCACAGCTGATCAGTTTTGCATCGTCCGTGGCGTTGAGATGAACTTTTGGAGATAGTCGGCTCTGTGGTTTGGTACGCAGGGCTCAAAAAGGCCCCGTTATGCTGGAGTAAAATGACGTGCCCCCTGAATATCTCGGCGTTCCGCTTCACGCCTTCAAGTGCACAATATTGGATGGAGCGGGTTCTTGGCCTGGAGGGTTTTGCGCATACCATTTTTCCGCATTGCTTTTCAATTTTTGGTCGAGCCCAGGCCTGTAACTTGATTTTGGGAACAAAAATATAATGTACGGTGCCCAAATCTTTAACTAGTGTGCGCGATAGGCGACTTTTCTGTCCGTCAGCGCCATATGACGGAGCCAAGTCGGGAACAGGTTGAGACTAAGTGCATGCCCACAAATCGGTCAAAGCTTTAAGGACTTCACACCACATAAGCGCGCTTGAAACGAACTGGCAGCGTTAGTAGGCGAATGGTTTTGCTCGTATTTTATGTTCCGAAGGTCACTGTTGTGGCAACCAATCGAGGAAGTAAAATTTCAAGATAGGCCAAACACGCCCAGACATGAGATCAGCCGAAGAACCTGGATCGTTCATTTGTTGCTTCTGACGTAAACGCTTTCTTTTCATCCGTAGAAAGGGAAGTTGTCAACACTATGAGTGCATAATAGCTTCAGCGTGGCCGTGAAGCTATAAGGCCGCTCTAAAACCTCTAATAGGTGAAGCTGCTCTACAAAGGCGAGAACACGCAAAAACAGGACGGCGCCATTCACAAACTCAAACCAAAGTCTTGCTGCTCTACAGGTAGCGCTCACTGCAGTTTGCAATAGCTATATGCCACCCCGTATATCCCAAACGACAAGACTCCAAATTATAGGAACGTCGTTGAGCAGCTCATCGCAGAAGAAAATCACTCAACCAACGAGTGGCTGAGGTTTCAGCGGGCAGAATCATACCTGCATGCCTACCGGGACAAAGACCGGATCGAAAATGGTCCTCGTTGCTTCTCCCCCCCCCCCCCCCTCCAAAAGAAACAAACAAACAACCGAAGAAGACTTGTAGATTGCTGGCTGTGTTAGTGACAACCCATTCATAACAGCGGTTGAGATAAGCGCTGCCCTCGGACTTAATGTGTCTGATCAACTGATTAGGCAACGGCTAAGGGAAGCAGGTAGCAGAAACAGGGCGGCTACACAGAAGCCCCTATTTTCCGACAATGCCAGAACAAAAGGGATCGCCATGGTTCAAGAGCGTCTTTAATGCACATTCGATGATTGGCAGAACGTCGCGTTTACAAATGAAAGTACGTTCTGTTCTCAGTGGGAACAGAAGCAAAAAAAAAACTGCTGGCGGTTTAGCATTGCTAAGCACAAAATATTGTGCGACGGCAGGTTTATGCAGGTGGACACCAATGCCAAGCACATAAAAGCGCGATGGAGATGTCCACTGACCCAGGGAGCCATTTATGAGCCTTTCCTTTTATCAAAATCAGCGAAGTCTACAACGTTGGCGACGCCAACGGTAATGAACCCCATGAATTCTGACGGCCTATATCTCCAGTTCCGCGTTTCTGCCAAAACGTTGTCAACGCAAACGCAAGCAGCGCACATCTCTGTCACTATACCGCTATACCGCTACGTAGCTGCTCAAAGCCTGATTGAGGTGTCCACTGACCCAGGGAGCCAGTTATGCGCGTTTCCTTTCTTTCCGTGAATTTTGCGCACAGATGTAAGTTGGTAATGACGACGGCGGAAAATGCACAGCACGACAGTGCGTTGCAGTTTAACCCGGGTCGGCTGCGGTGATAGCATAGCGATAGCACAGTGTGATACCGGATTTTCACCCACCTTAACATTTATTTGAGGAGCGTTGCATTCACGTCGGGATCGGATTTACGTTTCAGCAGATCTCCTTAAAAGGTGTATTTCGTGCGAAGTCAGACTTGTTTTTTTCTCTGATCATGTCATGATCGTTGCGCGGATTGGAGAATGTGTCCGTCTCAAATTTAAGCCACAGTGGTCACTGCGGAAGCTTAATTCTTCGTTGCTAAATGAGGAGGACTTCAAGCAACCAGTGAGGAGAGCTTTGGAATCTTGTTTGACTATAGCAGTACCATTATTTGCAGCTTGGGAGATGTTGAAACATGAAATTCGTGGCGTAGTTATTGAGATCGGCTCCATGAGGTCTTACTTTAAGCAAGGTGAGGAGAAACGGCTGCTTCAGAGCCTTTATAATTTGCACGAACTTGAATGCGAGGCTCCAGGGTCGCACACAGAAGAAATTGCAACTTTAAAACTTCAGAGGTTCGACGCAGAACGCTTTCAAGAGGCCCGTGCACGATCCCGCAGCAATCGTGCTGGCACTGTGAAGGCCCAACTAGACAGGCCTTGCTTGATGAGCGTCGGCACATGAGTGCCAAGCGCGCCTCTGAGCTCTGCTGTGGTGGCGCCCTGATCGCAAGTACAGATGAAATAGTAACCGAGTTTTTAAAATACTACGCCTCGCTTTTTACTGCCGCTTCAAGCATTGCTGACGATATTCGTGTAGCGCGCTGGGTGTCTATGGTTTCGCCGTTTTCTGAGGATGAGTGCGCTATAATAAGTGGTCCTATAACCTCGGATGAAATGGAAGATGCAATTCATCGATTACCACTTTCGAAAAGTCTGGGGCCTGACGGCCTCTCTAGGGAATTTATAAGACCTTTAAATCTGTGTTATCTGCTGTCCTACTCCAAATTTTTAGAAGAGTATTGATGTTGGATTTTTTCCACAGTCATTTACCCAAAGTCATATTATCTTAATACCGAAAACTGACGATAAGGAAAAACTATGATTTGTACTCATTATTCACAACAGCGCAGAAAACACGGACAAAAGGGGAGAATAGACAAAACAAGCGCTGACATCAAATGAAGTCTATTGCGGGAAGGGAAGTATATATACATCTTCCAAAAACAAACATAAACAGAACCGGCATACAAGGCGTGAACTAATGCGCACATGTCCATCAAAAAAAAACAAAATCAGAAAAACACTCTGGGCATAGGAAGATAAACTGGATGCGTCCTTAATCGCGCTATCAATGGGCACCCTTGAGGAAATCAAGTTCATTCTGCGACACCACTACAAAAAGCCGACTGACGCAAGTGTTTCCAGAACTATGCATGTGATAGGCTTCCATTATTTCTCTAGCCAATTGGATTTTATGTCTAAAAAGAATCGTTGTGGCAGAAAATGCCAGCGTGCAACCGCATGAATGACGATGGACTGCGAGATCAATAGATTACTGTGACGAGCTGTTATCGCAGGAGTTGGACTGTTCCTGATGCCTTTTATTAACGCATCGTCCGTATGAGGGCAAATACGGCATGAAAGTTGTTTTTTCGGCACCAAATAAGTTATGTGGTATCTGCGCACAACAAAAAAAGAGATCTGACATTAGCCTGCATGCGTGGTAAAACGGGTGGGTGTCAGGTCAAGCATCGACCAATGTTCATTTCGTGTAGTGTTGGAGTTGTTATAAGTTTCCGCTTTCTTGCGGTGCCGTGTATATTGACCAGACCGGACGATGCGTTAATAGAAGGCTTCAGGAACACTCCCATTCCTGCGATAACAACTTCAAAGTCATCTATTGAAAAGACCAATTGGCTAGAGAAATAATGCCTGACATGGCATTATTCCCGTTTTCTCTCAAGAGCAGACAAACGTGATTCAAGTGCCTCAAAACGAGAGTTCACAGTCTGCTGAATTTTTTTTTTTTGATATCGCCGATATCTTCAGCCTTCTTTTAATGACCCGCAAGTAGCTCAGCAAGCATTTAGTTGAAAGTAGGCTGATTAGAAGCGGAACAACCGACACCAGCGCTTACCGCGTGAACGGTAGCGGAAGCAGATATGTAGAACGAGCCCAAGGCTTAATGCCGGAATTGTTTTCGAGTGCGGCGTGGCCCCTAGCTGGCTGCGTTGTAAATAGTCAGCGCATATAGCCCGTTCCTGTACATAAACGCGTGCAATGAATACCATGTGACCGAGAAATTAACGGGCCTGGTAGCTCAGTCGGTAGAGCGTTAGGCTTATAACCTAAAGGTGTGTGGTTCAGAATGGCGTACATTGATTGTACAACGCGTATTATTGTCAATGTTGACCTTACCGATAGTCTGTGCGTTCTCTCCTCGGTGAGGCAGGGATGCCCACTTTCGCCCTTGTTGTTTGCAGTTTACCTCGAGCCGCTGTGTTTGGCCACTGCAAATAATGAACACATAACAGATGTTAGGCTGCAAGCGGCCCATGCTGAAATATTGTCTTACGCCGATGATACTGCCGTCATTTGCTCAGACAGGGAGAGCATTAAACAAGCCACGACTGTTGTTGAAAGGTTTTGCGAATGTACTAGCCCTCATATCAACTGGGACAAGAGTTATAGCTTTGGGCACGGCGAATTAAAAGTCATTCCAGAGAATTTCTCCAGGTTACGGTGGTCGACTGATCCAACACAGTACCTCGGTGTACCACTGGATTGTTACCGCGATCCTGAAGCGTACTGGTCTCAGCAAGTGTTGAGTGCAAATGAAAAGGCAGAGGTGTGGCAAGGCAGGCAGCTGTCAATGTTCTCACGAGCCGCTCTCGGCAACATTTTTCTTGTCTCCAAGATCTGGTATGTAATGAATGTGCTACGGGCATCGCGGGTTAACATACGAAAAATACATCGTATTTTTGCTGTTTCCATTCGGGCTTCGACCTGAGAGCGGACCAGTCGAACAAATTTGTTTCGTACAGTCAAAATAGGTGGGTTAGGACTTGTTCACTTCTTTTTGCGTCATATTGCATCGCTCTTCGTTCATTTATGCGACCAAAATGACCAGTTAATACGTACAGTCATGCAAGTGAGGCTACGCCGACTGCTGCCGGAATTTGTTGTGGCATCATGTGAAAACATGCGTGGAGCCGTAACTGGGTATCTTCCCCAAGTGCTGCTCTCGTACAGAATTCTAAACGTACGGTTTTCGCAAGAGTACATCTGCAGCGTCAGTAAGAAGAAACTTTGTAAAGACCTAGTCGACTACACCCTTCCAGTGCCTTTGTACCCTTTATGTCATCGTGGAGGCCCAGAACAGGATCTGCTTAAAGGAGTAAAGAAAATGCCAATCCCACCTGACGTTAAAAGCTTCGTTCAGTTACACAGCAACACACTTCCCGTTAATACCTAGCTTCATTATAAAGGCATCTCATACCCTGGACAACCAAGTGCTTCTTATGCAAGAAACCCGAAACATTAGAACGTGTATTCCTAGACTGCTGGGACCCGATTTTTCATTGGGATGTACTTCAGCGCACATTAAAGAAACAGTTACACCTTGACCCATACAGCATACAATTCTTGCCCGAAAAGAAATCAGAGGGTATACCATACGACTTAAGTACGTTCCTGGGCCTCCACGCTATGTGGAAAACGAGAATGGAATTTGAGCACTCAGAAGCTGTTCGTCGTGTTCGCGAACAATTCATTGAGAGTGCAGTACGTTTAGGAGATGTCTATAGGGAGCTCCCTGATTCACCAGGATTGATTACTGTACTTAATGAACTGGTGTTGTTGAAAAATATTAATTCCATGTTAGCCGAACTGTGGCTGCCACGTTTTATGGCTTGTAACCTTTGATTGTGAATGTCGAAGACGGCAGTAAAAAAAAGAAAGAAAAAAACTGCCGACGATTACGTTACTTACTGATGCGAAATTTGAGCGCAGCTCATCAGCTATTTCAGCTTTTCGATAGACTGAGGCTAAGAATTCGAGCAAGACATGTATGTACAACTACAGACAACTTGTTATTTTTCACACATATTCCTTCTTCAAGAAGCACTACACTAACAGTTCTTGATTGTCGTGAAGGAAACCTTGTGGTCGGAGAAATGGACATATGCTCGACTTGCTGCACCAATGCCTGGTTCTCAAAGACGAGGTCTATGCAAGTACTTCGCGAGGTTGTCACAGCCGTGGGAGGCGTTACGAGCTAGAGGATCGAGATGTTCTCCCACATAAGTGATAAGAAATTCCTGTTTGTCTTTTTATTTACATTCAAGTCCCCACCCACCCTGCCACCCTGGCAGGTGGCAGTTAATGGTTGAGTTCACTCACCGTTGTCAGCGCTAACGCATGCAGCCCACATCTCTTTCTCTCATCACCCCACGTACCTTTAAGGGCGATTCAGTCGTCCACTGACCCAGGGAGACAGTTATGCGCACTTCCTTTCCTTAAAATGACCGTAGTGTAAAACATAGTCAACTCCAACGCCAATGAACACAATGAACGCCGACGGCCTATGGCTTCAGCGCCGCGTTACTGGCACAACGCTGTCATTGCCAACGCATATGCACCGTACATCTGTCACTACCGCCACGTAGCTTAAAACACGAATGAGGTGTCCACTGTTCCAAGAGGGCAGTTATGCGCCTTCCCTCTGCTTTCCAAGCTCCCGCTCCATTGGTTTCGCAGCTTAAAGCGTGTCTAAGGTGTCTACTGCGGCTTACAAGGGACAACGGCAACGGCGACGCCGGCAACGCCGCGAAACGCAGAAATGGGCGCCAAAGCGCTGCGCTCTGTAAGCCCGGATAGCTCAGTAAACAACCAGAAACAATAGACCACGTTTTTTTGCACTGTTGGGAGGGGGTATACTTTTGGGACATCTTACAAAGGACTTTAAAAAAAGGAATTTCCGCTGGACTCTCATGGTATTCGGTACTTGCCTGTAGAGAGTGAGGATGGAGCACCATTCGACCTTATTATGCTAATGGGCCTCCATTGTATTTGGCGCTCCAGAATGTCAGGAAATCATCGCGATCCTGATGCACGGCCAGCACGGATCTATTTTCGGGAGTGCATGCATAGGTATATTGAAGTTCAGAAACTTCCTCCTGAAGCTCCCGAGTGGCTCGAGAGAGTCGAGCCTTTGGTGACGCTTAAAGAGTTTTAACGTGACGAATCCACGCCCCACCAAGCGGATAGTGTTGTTAATTATTGCTCATTGCGCTCTGTAAGTGTATTTGTGTACTGTGGTTCTTGCCGAAGTCAGGCAATAAAGAAAAAAAATAGCTCAGTCGGTAGAGCGTTAGGCTTTTAACCTAACGGTCCGGGGTTCGAGCCCCCGTTCGGGCGCAGGGTAACTTTTTTGCCCTGAAAGAATCGCTGCTCCGCCCCTATCACGGACAGTCTTCAGAAAGTCTCTTGCAAAGCCGTTAGTGACAAAGCAAACAATGAACTGCCTTAAACATTATTTTGGACGCCCCCCACCTTCGTCTGTAATGGCTATTCTTCGTAGCGCAATTTGATTGTGTTCCTGCGGTGGAGTGGGACAAAGGAGAGAAAAGCAGGTGCGCTGATGTAGGCCCGGATAGCTCAGTCATTCTACTTCCGGCCACCGAGCGTGACGGACGCAGGATCATGAGCTCCAGCGGAGCGGCGATAGCGGCCCTTTCCAGCCGCGGAAACAGGCTCGAGGACAACGAAGATAGCGAGTACCAGATTATTCTGCCAACTTTGCCCACCGGACGCGTTGTTTTTAACACGCTTTTTTTGCACGGCGATGTGCGGGTTAGGCCATACAGGGTCGAGGATTTCCGTGACGCCCTTGCCAACGTTGGTGCGCTCCCCGACGTTTTGGCGTTGGGGGCGTATCAGATCAACCATGTGTGGGCTGTCACGTTAACCAGCACAGAAGCAACAAAGAAGCTGGCGGCGTTCAAGGAACTGGAAGTGAAAGGTCGCCGCTGCCTCATCATCGATCCCGAAGACCAACAAGTGAAGCTGCGTCTCCACTGGATGTTGCACGGCGTGGCAGATGAGGACATCCGGACGGCGTTTGCTGCTTTTGGAAACGTGACCGAAGTGACCCGGGAAAGGTGGCGAGTTCAAGGCGTCAAGGAGAAGGGGTCCACCACGAGGACGGTGCTCCTGAAATTGAAGCCTGGCATTAAGGTTGATGATTTACCGCACCAGCTGCGAGTCGCCGGGGAATTAGCCCTTGTCGTGGTGCCTGGGCGGGCGATGCAGTGCTTACGCTGTCGAGGCACGGGACACGTCCGCCGCGAATGTAAGGTGCCCCGATGTTCAAAATGTAGGCGCTACGGACATGAGGAGGCTGACTGTGTGCTCACGTACGCTTCGGCCGCGGGACCTGGAACGAGGGAGCGGTCGGCGGAGCTCACTATGGACGTAGTCGAGGCAGAGGAGGCGGCAAAGGGAACCGGCGAAGCGCGTACGCAGGCACGGGAGACAGACTCGTCGGGGGACTCGGCACGAGATATCAGTGGTGCCAGCGATGCAGGGAGGAGTGACGCTACACCTGACCTCCCGAGGTCAGAGGACGAGACGTCACCTCAGCCGGCAGACGACATGGAGCAAGATAACGGTGAGGAGCACCCGGACACCAGCGGTACCCGTTCGCCAAGCGTCACAGCCCCAGCCAAGCGACCCCACACACAGACCGATCTCGAAGGTGACAAGGCAGCAGCCCCCGGTGTCGACGAGCCGCCAGCAAAAACAGTCCAAACCTTTCTTCGGAGAGGCGTGCAGCGGATAAAGCGCCCCCGCTGCCAGTTCAGCCGCTCGCACCAGACGGAGGCGGTTCCAACGATGGCGTCTAGCCGCGCGCTAGACGAGGAAGGTAAGCACCATGCTCTCGGTCTTTTCACCCTTTATGAAAATGGCGCCTGAAACCCCTTTGAGAGTAGCCACATTAAATGTCAGGGGATTGGCAGCAAAAAAGAAGCAGAGCCAAGTACATCGCCTGCTAAGTGACCATGATATCGACGTGCTTGCCGTGCAAGAAACAAAGGTTGATGGGGAGGAAGAGACCGGGAGCATGGTGCAACGTTTCACGGCTAGATTTTACGCCATTGTGAGCCACGCGGTAGGGACATCGGCTGGGTGTGTATTGCTTGTCAAAAAGCTGCCTGGACTGATTGTACAGGCTCACTACTCATGTCTGTCAGGACGGTGTGTTGTAGCCGATTTTGCATATTCCAATGCTGAGTGGCGCATTATTTGTGTGTATGCTCCTAACATTGTTGAGGAAAGAGCAGTGTTTTTTGAGAATGTTATGCAGCAGTTAAGTACGGAGAGGCAGGTTGTAATGCTGGGCGATTTCAACTGTGTACTGAATGCTCGGGACAAAACCAGCACACGCGGCTTCAGAGACAAGAGTACTGATGTGTTGTGCCAGTTAACAAGCGAGTGGAATATGGAAGATGTGGCTGAGTACCTGGGGGGAGCGCGTGCCGTGCAGTACACGCACTTCCAAGGTTCGAGCCACGCGCGCCTTGACCGAATTTACGTGTCGCTGGATTTGATTCCCGTATGTAATGAATACCAAGTTGTGCCCATGACATTCACGGATCACTGCTTAGTGAAATGCGTATTCGGCACCAGAAGCCGCCGCGGTGGCTCAGTGGCTATGGTGCTCGGCTGCTATCCCAAAAGACGCGGGTTCGATCCCGGTCGCGGCGGCTGGAATTTCTTTGGAGGAGAAATTCTAGAGGCCCGTGTACTGTGCGATGTCAGTGCACGTTAAAGAACCCCAGGTGGTCGAAATTTCCGGAGCCCTTCACTACGGCGTCTCTCATAGCCTCAGTCGCTTTGGGACGTTAAACCCCATAAACCATAAACCAAACCTATTCGGCACCAGAAAACGAAGGAATGCATTTAGCTGGGAGTTATGGAAATTTAACAACAAATTGCTCAGCGATGAAGCCTTTAGACGGGTTGTACTGAATGAACTCATTAAAGTAAGGCCGGGCACATTGTACGAAATCTGGAAGCAATGGGAGATGTGCGAAGAACAGATTAAAATAAAGGCCATTGATAGGTCCAGTTGCCTGCGGTATCAGGAGAAAATTAAAGAAACCCAGGTAAAGGCTTTGCTGGAAAAACTACATGAGCAAGAATGTAAGGCACCCGGCAAATGGATAGAAGATATTAGGAAAATAAAAGAACAGCTTGCGTTGATGGAAGAAGACAGATACCAAGGAGCGTTAGTAAGGGCAAGGGCGGAAAGCTGGAACATGGGCGAGACGCCCTCGAAAAGAGCACTGGCATTGGAAAAGGCTCATGCAGAGAAAAATCATATTGATAAGATTGCATGGGGCGGCATGCTATCGTCAGATGACGATCATATCAGACAAGGCTTCTTCCAATATTATCAGCAGCTTTTTAACAAACAGGAGGTCGACATAAACTTGTTCAAAGAAAAGTTTCTTATGGCTATGCCACGACTAGACGAGGACACGAAGAAAAGATTAGAGATGCCAATCACAGAACTCGAGGTCGAAAAAGCAATCGATAGTTTAAATATGGGAAAGTCGCCTGGGCCAGACGGCTTAAGTGCAGCTTTCTATAAGGGGTTCAAGAACGAAATAGCGCCAATATTGACTGCGTTGTTCAAAGAAGCCTACGAAATAAACAGATTGCCGCTGTCATACGGGTTATCTCACACTATTCTAATTCCAAAGACAAATAACGAGGAAAAGCTCCAGCAGGTCACAGCTTACAGGCCAATTTCCTTGACTAATGTCGATTATAAAATATTAATGAAAGTGCTAGCAAGGAGACTGCAGTCAGTAATTCAGGATATTGTCGGCCCTCACCAAACGTGCGGGATAAAGGGGAGATCAATTATGACTAACATACACACGGCAAGATCGGTTCTGGAGTGTTGTGATCTGACTAATGACTGTGTGGCCATCCTCCAACTAGACCTCGAAAAAGCATTTGACTGTGTCGCCCACGAAATTTTGCTCAGTATTCTGGACCACGCGAATGTAGGTTCAGTAATTCGAGAGGGCGTGGCCATGGCGTACCGCGGCTGCACTACGAGATTAATTATAAACAAGAGTCTGGGGGCCCCCATTCGGGTGCAACGTTCGGTACGCCAGGGCTGCCCCCTCAGTCCACTTTTGTTTGCCATTTACATAGAGACACTATGTTTGAGCATTATTAAGAACGAGGTTGTTCAAGGTTTTAGGTTGCAGGCAGCTGAAGTCAAGTTGCTTGCGTACGCGGATGACCTAGCGGTGTTTGCTGTGAATCAGCAGAGCATACGGGAGGCTGTTGTGTCAGTTGACAGTTTCAGGAAGGCAACCGGAAGTAAAGTGAACTGGGCAAAGTGCCAGGGACTTTGGCATGGGGGTTGGCCATCAACCCCAGATCGTTTTGCGAATGTGACTTGGGTAACTATCCCCCCAAAATACCTAGGAGTGCCACTAAACTGCTACCGGGACAGTGATGCATATTGGAAAGAACAAGCGCACGAACTACGGGAAAAATCAGATAGATGGAAGGGGGCACATTTGTCAATCTTTGCGAGAGCGACGGTGTGTAATTTGTTCTTTTTAAGCAAACTGTGGTACGTCATGCAAGTGTTGCACTGTTCCCGGGCAAATGTACAGAAGATACATCGCATTTTAGCTGTTTTTGTTTGGTCCTCGACCTGGGAACGGTGCCGACGGACGAATTTGTTTAGACGTGTGAAAGATGGTGGCCTTGGGCTAGGACATCTGTTCCTGCGCCAGCTTGTAAACAGGTTTTTCTTTTTCCGAGATGTGCGTGACCCTTTTTTGAGAACTATGTGTCAACTAAGGTTGACCCGTGTTTTGCCTGATTTTGTTGTGGGAACAAATTATTTTTCCGGAAGAACCTTAGGTTACTTCAGAGAAGTTGCTGATAGCGTTAAATTTCTGGTTGTGCGTTTTTCGAGAGAATATTTAAGTGACGTGAAGCGGAGAAAGCTATACGCAGATCTGTGTGATGTTGTTTTTCCAGTGCCAATGTACAGAGCTTTGTACGATGGAGGCCACGGAGGGGATGTTCTGAAAAGAGTAAAAAGAATGCAAGTACAGCCAGGAACCAAAACTTTCTTCTTCAAGTTACATACGGAAACACTCTCAGTTAAAAGGTTTTTAGAGGGAAGGGGTTTATTCCTACCGTGGGGTTCGCATTGCCTAATCTGCAAGTGTCCCGAAACAATAGACCATGTGTTTCTTCACTGTTGGGAGGGGGTGTTTTTTTGGGATGTTTTGCAACGAACATTTAAAAAAGAGCTGCCGCTTCATCCCTACGGTATCAGATATTTGGCAATTGAAAACCAGGACGGGTTTCCGTTTGATCAGGTAATGCTCTGGGGCCTCCATAGTATATGGCGCTCCAGAATGGCGGGGTATTACTGCGATTCTGACGCGAGACCAGCCCGCATGTATTTTCGGGAAAATGTACGTAGATTTGTGGAAGTAATGAAACTACAAGCATGTGTACCCGATTGGCTACCCAGGATGGAAAATTTGGCTCTGTTGAGAGAATTTTAAACTTGACAAGGCCTGCCAGGCAGATCTGGCAGGTTGCTAGTTTTCAGTTTGGTGTATGTAGATTTTGTGTTGTTTTCTTGAAAGCAATAAAGAAAAAAAAAATAGCTCAGTCGGTAGAGCGTTAGGCTTTTAACCTAACGGTCCGGGGTTCGAGCCCCCGTTCGGGCGAAGGGTGACTTTTTTGCCCTGAAAAGATCGCTGCTCCGCCCCTGTCACGGGCAGTCTTCAGAAAGTCTCTTGCAAAGCCGTTGGTGACAAAGCAAACAATGAACTGCCTTAAACATTATTTTGGCCCCCACCTTCGTCTGTAATGGCTGTTCTTCGTAGCGCAATTTGATTGTGTTCCTGCGGTGGAGTGGGACAAAGGAGACAAAAGCAGGTGCGCTGATGTAGGCCCGGATAGCTCAGTCGGTAGAGCGTTAGGCTTTTAACCTAACGGTCCGGGGTTCGAGCCCCCGTTCGGGCGAAGGGTGACTTTTTTGTCCTGAAAGGATCGCTGCTCCGCCCCTATCACGGACAGTATTCATAAAGCCTCTTGCAAAGCGGTTGGTGACAAAGCAAACAAGGAACTGCCTTAAACATTATTTTGGACGCCCCCACCTTCGTCTGTAATGGCTGCTATTCGTAGCGCAATTTGATTGTGTTCATGCGGTGGAGTGGGACAAAGGAGAGAATAGCAGCTGCTGTAAGCCCGGATAGCGGGCTGTACAGTGCGCATGAAATTCTTGAATATTCCTCCAGCTGCCATGAGTGGCTTGCTCTTCTTCAAATCGACCTTTCGAAAGCATTTGACCGCGTTCGCCATTCATTTCTGTTTTCACTTCTAGAGCGAGCAAACGTGGGTTCTACTGTACCTAAGGAGGTTCAACTTTGCTACAGCAACTGTTCAACAGGATTTATCATTAATGGCCAGCTCTCAAACCCTGTGCCAATCCGCTTTTCCGTGAAGCAAGGTTGTCCGATGTATCCTCTGCTTTTTGCTCTTTAGGTGGAACCGCTTTGAGTGTTTTGCGTAACAGTAACATCCATGGGTTCTCTGTTTTGGGTAATGAAGTCATATTCTAGCATATGCTGATGATCTTGCATTTTTCTGCATTGACAAGCCCGGCATTGATGATCTGTTGTCCTCGATAGATCGATTTGGCCTCGTTTCTGGTGCTCAAATGAATCGCTCCAAAAGTTCTGGCCTATGGTTTGGTTCATTGGGCACAACTCCGCCCCTGTATGCTGGAATAGAATGGTCATGTGTGCCTCCTAAATATCTTGGTGTTCCACTTTATGCCTATAAATGAAGTGCGCGTTACTGGAGAGAGCGAGTTCCGGCCGTTGAGCGTTATGCTAAGAGGTTTTGCCACATCGGCTTTCAATTTTTGGTCGAGCCCAGGCTTGCAACACCTTTCTGGCAACAAGGATCTATTACGTGCTCCAGGTCCTTCATTGCGCCAGACATTACATGCAGCGTTTATTTGGTCTTCCGAATTTGAGCCCACGCGGCGTGATAACCTTTTCAGGCCTGTTTGTGCAGGAGGACTGGGCCTAGAGCACCTGTATGTGAGACAGTTGGTTGCCCGTTTCTTCTTTTTTCGTGATTGTTCCCACCCGATTATTAGAGCATTCTTGCAGGTTAACATCGTGACGCTATTTCCGAACTTAGTAGTTTCTTCCAATTTTATTGAGCGCCCCCGTTTACTATGCTTTATGCAGGAAGTTTGAAGTTTATGCCTCCGTGCGTTTTTTTTTTTTTTACAGTTCGGTTTTCAAATGAGTACTTATATTCTGTTTCGCGCAAAAGTCTGCACAGTGATTTGATATCGACGCTCTTCCCGCCCCCACTGTATCGTTCTGTCTACTTTGGGCTCATGGGTCATGATGTTTTAAAGCGAGTGCGTAAAATGCCAATTTCTCCTTGCACCAAAACATGTTTCCATAAATTACACACCGAAACTCTACCTGTCAACACGTGACTCGATAGGAAAAACATTTTTGTGTCTTCTGTAAACTGTCGCTTGTGCAATGTGCTTGAAACAATTGAACATTGTTTTATAGACTGCAAAGACGCGATTTTGTTTCGGGATGTGTTACAGAGGACGCTACAGAAAGATTTCCTCCTAAATTCCTACAGTGTGCGCTACCTTGTTGTTTCCCAACCTGACTCGAAACCCTGTGACATGAGTCTTCTCATTAGACTTCTTAACTTTCGGAAAACGCGCATGCAAGACCGCAACGTTGAACCTGTCGTTTTGCCCAGAATTCATTTTAGCCGAATTCTGCTGCAGGTAACGGACGTACAAAGAATTGGACTTTTTACCGGATTGGTTTCCTCTCCTGATGCGCTGTATATCCTTACCGGCCTTTTAGTTCTAATATGTTTACTATCATGTTTGTGCCATGTAGCGCCTACCTAGGTTCTATGTAAATAGTTTTTTGTGTATGTGTGTGTACACACACACACACACACACACATGTATATATATCCTCTCTGTACAAAACCATGTAAATAAATACCATGAAAGAGAAAAGAAGCCCGGATAGCTCAGTCGGTAGAGCGTTAGGCTTTTAACCTAACGGTCCGGGGTTCGAGCCCCCGTTCGGGCGGAAGTTATTAGTTTTGCACTTTTCGTGAGGGATCTCTTTCCAGCCGTTTTGCCGGTTAAGTCGTTAATTTGTCTTTTTTCACCAAATATTGTAAAAGCAAAGAGTGAATACCCACAAAAAAATTTGTTTTGACGCATGGCGATCACCCACCTTCGTCCGCAGTGACGGCAGAAGTAGTCTGCTGCTGGTGAACATCTATTTTCTTTATTATGCGCAGCTGGGACAAATGAATGAAAGGCAGCAGAGAGCCCGGAGATTTCAGAGGTCCGACTTCCGGCCACCGAGTGTGAAGGACGTGCGCATCATGGGCTCCCAAGGAGCGGTTTCAGCGGCCCAGCCGGGCCGCGGTATCAGGAGCACTGAGAAGCTTTCCGAGGAATATGAAAAGGTTCTACTGCATCTGCCTTCAGGTTCGAGCGTTTTGCGAGCAGCTCGTGCGAGCTGCCTTGGCGGCGTTCGGGAAGGTGACCGAAATTTGTCGTGATAAGTGGAAGGTTAAAGGCTGCGTCGACAAAGCTTCAACGACGCGTTCGGTTACTCTGAAACTGAAGGCGGGTTTTGCCATTGAGGTCTTGCTCCATCAGCTGCGTGTTGCGGAGGACGTCGCTCTTGACCATGTCCCTGGTGGGGCTTCGCTTTGCCTGCGATTCCGGGGCACCAGACGTATACGGCGGGATTGCCACGATGCGGGCTCTGTCGTCGGCGCGGTCATGACGACACCCAATGCGTGCGCGAGCGTTACGGGGCCGGTACGCCGTGACGAGACTGCCGAACACATCATGGACGACGCAGGTGATGTCGAAGCCGCCCGTGAAAGTGGTGTAGACGTAATGACCAAGGAGCCAGTTTCTGGGGATCACGCACCTGTTGAGCAAGTCAGTCATAGGAGTGAGTTTCAAGCTCAGGCGGCTGACGCTTCAGGGGCCGTGACACCTCCAGCAAAAGCGGACAACGGGAATGCTGTAAGCGTGGCTTCGTCTGAGCAGGAGCTCGACGAACAGGAGGACGCCGAGATGCCCGTTGCTTCAAGCTTGCCAGTGAAGCGGGCACACGAGGGCTCGGACAAGCAGGAATCAATCAATGCTGGAGGGTGATAGCGGCGAGGATCCTCTGCCGAAGGCACCTCTAGTGCGCCGTGCGCCTTTCAAGCCCGAACCGAATGTATCACCTCACCGTAGGAGTGCGCCTGTGTTACCACCGCCTTTGCGGTGGCTTTTTCTGTCACGACTGTTGAAGCCTGGTCTCTGATCGGGACAACACCGAGCTCCACCGCCAGAACGATTGTCGGACTTACGTTGCTTTACGTGTGAGTAGACAGATCGGCGACATCCAACCCCTTTAGATGGCGACCAATCTCGCAACTAGTTTGCGTGTGGCCACGCTGAATGTTAGAGGCCTCCCGGTTCATAGAAGACAAGAGCAACTGAACCGCATTCTGCTAGAAAACGAAATCGATTTGCTAGCGGCGCAAGAAACTAAAATAAAGTGAAGAACAGAGAGAGGATGGTAGTAGGTTTTCGCAGCAGATACAGTGCTTGTATAAGTTCTGCAGTTGGACGGTCAGGCGAAGGCGTTATTTTTGTAAGGAACTGTATTGGGGCTGTCGATGCTATTTTCTCGTGTGAAAGTGGACGACTTGTGTTATGCGATTTTAAGACAGCTGGAGTGGCTTGGTGAGCTATATGTGCATACGCGCCGAATGCAGTACATGAAAGAGAGTTTTTTTTTCCCCCAGGTCGAGCCATTCCTACTTACTGAGAAGCGTGTTATAACGCTTCGCAACTTCAATTGCGTCTGCAGATCAGAAGACAGAGCTAAAAACCGTTCCTTTCGGGACAAGAGTGCGGAATTTTTTCTGAGATCTTAAGTGAGCACGACCATGAAGATGCAGGCTTGATATCGACACATGAAGGCCAGACAGTGTACACGCACTTTCAGGGTGGTTGTCAAGCAAGACAGTACCGTATATATGTTCCTGTCGAGTGTGCGGTGTTGTGTTCTGGATATCAGACGATGTATGTCAGCTTTAGTGATCATTGCCTAGTTATGATTACACTCGGTGCGAAGAAAACAGCTTCGAAGTTTAATTGGGACTTCAGGAAGTTGAATGATAAATTACTTGAAGATGAAGAATACATCTTCAATCTTCAAAGTAAAGGATTTAATCTTGAACATGCTGCAGTCGGAATGTAGAAGTTTCATACAAGTATGGGAGCAGTTCAAATGCGACATTAAGAGAACTGCGATAGATAGAGCATGTGCTCTTCGGCAGAAAGAAAAATAACAAGAAAAAGAGCGTTACAGTGCCCTAGATTTTATGCTTAGTGTGGAGTGTTGCAAACCTGCATTTTTCACAAAAGAAATAAAAGAAACAAAGACTAAGCTCGAGGCAATAGACGAAGAAAAGTATCGTGGTGCGTGATAAGGGCACGAAACGAAAGGCTGTGGCTCGGGGAGACGCCCACTAAACGGGCGCTTAGTGACGAAAAAAGGCAGGCACTGCCGAAAACGATAAAACAAATCTGCTATCAAAATTAAGTTACATTTTTAAGGGAGAGAATCGAAATGGTGTTTGTGAAATATTACAGGGAGCTCTCCAGCCTAAAAATACCGGACACTGAGTGCTTCAGAACAGAATTCCTATCTCTGATTCCAAGATTATAGGACGAACTTGTGGAAGCCCTTGAAGCTGACATAACAGCAGCGGAAACTGAAGCAGCGATCCAAGAATTAAATTGAAACAAGTGTCCGGGCCCAGACCTGCACGCGAAAGCGTTCCCCTTCAGCAGACGGGGACGCGTCCACCCGATTCGCGACAATTCTATTGGCCGGGAGTGCAGGAGGAGATTAAAACGTACGTCAGGTCGTGCGACACCTGCCAAAGGACGTGCCCGAAGGGCAAAGTAGGGAAGGCCCCGTTGGGACGCATCGGTCTTGGCGCATCTGTATATAAAGCGCTTAAAACAGAAATGGCTGTCGCCCTTGGACGACTGGTTAGCAAATGCTACGAAAATAAGGTAACTCCTACTTTATTCCGAATGTCCTACGTGATACTGTTTCCTAAAACAAGTGACCCGATTAAGGTGCAATCTGCAGAATCATACCGTTCCATCAGTTTAACAAATGTGGCTTACAAAATCTACATGAAGGTTCCAGCTGGACGTCTACAAGGTGTCATTAAGTCACTTGTAGGCACACATCAGACCCGTTTCATAAAAGGCAGGACAATCTTTACCAATATTCCTGCTGCTAGAAGTGTGCTTGAATGCTGTGATGCAATGCATGGGCACGTGGTCATGTTGCAGTTGGATCTGCACAAGGCTTTTGAGAAAGCTGTGCACCAAGTTTTATTCTCTCTATATATATATTGGATCACGTCAACGTTAGAACCGCTATTACACAGCACGTTAAAATGATGTACAATGGTTGTGCAGCGAAGTTGGTGATAAATAAGCAGCTAAGCGAGGGTATACCTATGTAGTCACCTGTAAGGCAAGGCTGCCCTTTATCGCCCCTGCTTTTCGCGCTCTACCTCGAGCCGTTTTGCTTGCGGCTGCTTACAAGAACAAACTGGTGATGCACATTCTACGAAACTGAAGTTCGATGTTAGCATATGCTGATGACGTAGCAGTGTTTTGTACCGATCATGAAAGCGTGAAGTCGTAAAAGAGGCTGCAACTTTTTGTGCAGCAAGTGGAAGGGCTATTAGCTGGATCAAGTGTTTCGGTTTCTGGCGCTGTAGATGACAATACGCACCCCAGGTGTTTTGCAAAATGCAACGGGCGGTAACACCCGGCATCCACTTAGGTGTATCCCTAGATTATTATCGCGTGGGTATAGGATATTGGGCTAGTTGAGAGAAAACTGACGCCAGTCAATATTTTAATTTTGCCCAACGTTTCGGGACCAACTCGGTTCCTTCTTCTGGAGTGACTAAAGTGTGCCAGCAGCAGCGGGGTAATGCCTTCGCTCTCCCTTCGAAGGCAGCACCCCGCTGCTGCTGGCACACTTTAGTCACCCCTGAAGAAGGAACCGAGTTGGTCCCGAAACGTTGGGCAAAATTAGAGTATTGGTTGGCGTTAGTTTTTTTTCTCTCAACTATCTCAAGAATCCAACCGGACGGACTTCCGTCGAAGAAGTTTTCACTCAAAGAATGGTTTGGTTTATGGGGTTTAACGTCCCAAAGCGACTAAGGCTATGAGAGACGCCGTAGTGGAGGGCTCCGGAAATTTCGACCACCTGGGGTTCTTTAACGTGCACTGACATCGCACAGTACACGGGCCTCGAATTTCTCCTCCAAAGAAATTCAGCCGCCGCGACCGGGATCGAACCCGCGTTTTTCGGGCCAGCAGCCCAGCACCATAGCCACTGAGCCACCGCGGAGGCCATTCAAAGAATATTGGGCAAACGAAGCAGTACGAGTTAAAACTCAGACAGGTAAATGGGGAGGGCATAAATTTTCAGTGTTTGCAAGATCGACTCTGTGCAATTTATTTCTAGTTGCTAAAATTTTGTACGTCATGCAAGCATTATGTTTGAATAGGATCTCTATGCAAAAACTGCAGAGAGAGTTCGCGACGTTTAATTGGGGCGTCAAGTTGGGAACGTACTAGCCGTTGTAATATGTTTCTTAGGGTAATGAATGGAGGGTTGGGGTTGTCACATTTGTTCCTCAAGCAGATAGTAACCAGATTCTTTTTTGTTGTGTGACCAAAGCGATGCTTTTCTGAGAACAGTGATTTAGGTGAGGCTACACGATTCATTGCCTGATTATATAGTGTCGTCTACGTCCACTGGGCCAAAGGCTTTAAGTGCGTTTTTGCGCGAATAGTCGCGTCTTTCGATATACTAAAGGCGAAATTATCATGTTAATATCTGGCCGCCGTTACTCGTAATAAACTGTATTAACATCTCCTTGACGAATTCTTGCGTGTACCTTTGTATCGCTCAGTATATGTTTTGGGTTCAGAACGAGATGTTCTTAAGACTAAAAAGAATGCCGGTAAAAGCTTCCGCTAAATCCTTCTTTTTCCTGTTGCATACAAGCAATCTTCCAGTGAAGCCGTGGCTAGAAAGCAAAGGAATCTTTGCACCTCTGTCCGTAGACTGCTTGATATGCAAAAAGCCAGAGAAAATTGAGCATATCTCTCTGGACTGCCATGACGCAGTGTTTTTGTGGGATGTTTTAAAACACACCTTGAAAAAGGATTTGCCAATAACTCCATTTGGAATACGTTTTCTGTCATGCGCTAAACCAGCGGGAGAGCCCTGCGGTCTTTTAATGCTTCTGTGCATGCACAGCGTGTGGAGAACGCGCATGGCTGTTAGACATGAGCATGAGGTGATTACCCCAGCTCGACAGTACTTTATCGAAAGTGTGCAGTACATACCTGATGCTTTCAGTGCAAAGAGCGATCCTCCTGACCGGCTACCAGTTCTGGACCAGCTGACCACCCTCCACCCCTTTTGAATATAACAGAGCAGTCAGATATTGACGTGTTTTTATGCCCATGTAACATTCGCAATGGGTCATCCTTTTTCCCAAGCAGGTAATACAGGAAAAAAAAACCGGGATAGCTCAGTCGGTAGAGCGTTAAGCTTTTAACCTAACGGCCCAGGGTTCGATCGCCCACCTTCGTCCGCAATGACGGCAGAAGTGGTCTGCTCCTGGTGAAAACGTATTTTCTTTATTATGGGCAGTTGGGACAAAGGAATGAAAGGCAGCAGAGAGCCCGGATAGCTCAGTCTGTCCTTTGGCACTTCGCACATTACCCTACTTCCGAAAACTGATGCTCCTGAACAACGACTGTTGGTGGGGTCCTATCGCCCAATTAGCCTCACCAACGTAGACTACAAAATATTCACCAAGGTACTAGCAAACGGACTACAGAGAGTAATTACGTTTTTGATAAGCCCGCACCGAACTTGTGGCATCAAAGGCAGCACGATAAATACTAACATCCATTTTGCCCGTAGTGTTCTGGAGTGTTGCGATGCCTTTGAAGGTCGTGTTGCTATGCTGCAACTCGATCTAGCAAAGGCTTTTGATCGAGCGTCGCACGCAGTTTCGTTCTGCGTCCTTGAGCACACCAATGTGGGCCGAGTGATACTGGATGGCGTTAAGATGTCATGTGCTCGCTGTACGACGCGTGTCATCATAAATGGCAATCTTACCGAGTGTGTGAATGTGCACTCATCGGTGCGACTGCCCGCTGTCGCCGCTGCTATTTGGGCTGTGCCTTGAACCAATGTGTTTAGCTCTGCTTCACAGTGATAGGGTGGTTGGTTTTAAGCTTCATGATGCTCATGTAAGGTCCTAGCTTATGAGGATGACATTGCTGTTTTCTGTTGAGATAAAGATAGCAACCGTGAAGTTGTTACTATTGTAGGGAAATACTGCAAACAGACTGGGTGCCAAATTAACTTGGAAAAAAGTTCAGGCTTATGGCACGGGCAATGGGGCAACAGGCCGGAATACTTCGCGCTGATGAAGTGGGCGCTATTGCCTACAAAGTACCTCGGTGTACCCCTGTGCTGTTACCGAGACATTAAGCGATACTGGACAGAAGAAGCAAATCGAGTTCGAGAAAAAGCGAAAGGATGGCGGGCTAGAGATTTATCTAGGTTTTCGCGAGCTAGTATCTAGTGTTTTTCTTGTTCCCAAGATATAGCATGTCATGAATATTTTGTCTGCTTGACGTGTCAATATCCAGAAAGTTCATCGTGTTTTTCCTGTTTTATTTGGACATCCACTTGGGAAAGAATGAGTCGCACAAATTTGTTCCGGCCTCTCAGAAACGGGGGCTTGGGTCTCGTTCATTGTTTCTACTCCAGATAGTATCGCGGTTTCTATATCTTCGAGACCAGCACGACCCATTTTTGCGAACTGTTTTGCAAGTAAGGATGCGTAAAATGTTACCACAATTCATTGTATCATCCTGAACAGAACAATGCACAGCAATCACAGGCTACTTACGCGAGGCGGTATGTGCATTTAGAATGTTGAGTGTCCGCTTTTCGATTGAATATCTTTCTTCAGTTTGAAGACGTCAACTGTATGCAGACATCCTTGATATCATGTTACGTGTGCCTGTGTACCGTTCTGTGTACTATGGAGGTCCTGGAAGCGACGTTTTAAAAAGAGTAAGGCGGATGCCAGTTAAAGCAGTGGCGAAATCCTTTTTCTTCAAATTACATACTGGGACACTTCCAGTGAAAACTTGGCTTGAGAAAAAAGGAATATTTGTCCCGTGCACAACGAATTGTCTTCTCTGCAGGAAGCCAGAGACAATTGAGCATGTTTTCATAGACTGTTCGGACCCCATATTTCACTGGGATGTTCATCAAAGACCGATAAAAGAGGAACTCCCAATAGATCCCTATGGCATACGATTTCTACCTGTAGACAACAAAGAAGTGCCACACGATATGATAATGCTCCTTGCCCTTCATTGTTTATGGAAGACCAGAATGCAGATATGGCACGCAGACGTCAATACACGTCCTGTCAGAGAAAATTTCATTGAGACCGTGTCGTATTTCAGCGAAGTATACCGAGCCCAATCTGATCCACTGGATTGGCTGAATTTACTTGACAAGAAAAAACTGGTAATGGCTCAAGAAACGGGGACACAGAAGGCACACAAAAGACAGGACTGACGCCTTCTGTGTCCCCGTTTCTTGCGCCATTACCAGTTTTTTTCTTTCAACATGAACCAACTCGCCCAAACTAGAGTTTTACTTCAGAAGTTGGTTACTATGATACAATTTTAAACCAGACGTGTCAGCCGAAGGACTGGCGGCACTTTTATCGTTGTTTTCATTATGTTCTGTATTGTTGTTGTCAACCTAGCAACAAAGGAAGAAGAAGCCCGGATAGCTCAATTGGTAGAGCGTTAGGCTTTTAACCTAACGGTCCGGGGTTCGAGCCCCCGTTCGGGCGGGAGTTGCTATTTTTGCACTTTTCGTGAGGGATCTCTTTCCCCTCCGTTTTCATGGTAAAGTCGTTAATGTCTCTTGCAAAGAGTGAAAACTCGCACAATTTTGTTTTGACGCCTGACGATCGCCCACCATCGTCCCCAGTGACGCAGAAGTGGTCTGCTCCTGATGAAAATCTATTTTCTTTATGATGCGCAGTTGGGACAAAGGAAGTTAAGGCAGCAGAGAGCCCGATAGCTCAGGGGAAAGCTGCGTATTTATCTATATTTGCGAGAGCCAAAGCGTGCAATGTGTTTTTTTATTAGCAAGGCATTGTATATCATGCAAGTGTTGCATTGCTCAATGCTCAACGTACAAAAGATGCATCGTATTTTTGCGTTTTTTGTACGGTCTTGGGCATGGGAGCGATGTAGTCGGACGAATTTATTTCGGACTGTTAAACACGGTGGTCTTGGGCTGGGGCATCTTTTTTTGCGCCAGCTTGTCAGCAGATACTTTTTTCGGGATGTCAGCGATCCCTTTTTGAGATCTGTATGCCAACTAAGGTTTGGCCGCGCTCTGCCTGAGTTTGCTGTTGGAACCGAGTGTTTGCCGGGAAGGATTTTCGGCTACTTGATAGAAGTTATCGCGAGTCTTAAATTTCTAGGTGCACGATTTTGAAAAGAATATTTACGTGGTGTTAAAAAGGAAAGGCTTTATTGCGACCTATGTGATACTGTTTTTCCGGTGCCCCTGTACAGGGCCTTATACGATGGAGCTCCGGGTGCAGACTTGCTAAAGAGGGTAACGAGGATGCAGGTGCAACCAGGAATCAAGACATTTTTCTTCAAATTACGTTCAGGAACATCGCCAGTTAAAACTTTTCTAGAGGGAAGGGGTTTTTTTATGCCGTGGGGTTTAGACTGTCTAATCTGCAAACAGCCACAAATAATAGATCGTGTTTTTCTTCATTGTTGGGAGGGCGTTTACTCCTGGGACGTCTTGCAAAGAGCCATCAAAAAAGAATTACTGCTTAATTCACACAGCATCGGGTACCTGCCCACAGATAATGAGGATGGTGTCCCCTTTGACCAAATTATGCTGATGGGCCTCCGTGGTATATGGCGCTCCCGCATGGCCGGGTATCACTGCGACCCCGACGCCCGCCCTGCGCGGATGTACTTCATGGAAAGCGTACATAGCTTTCTGGAGCTTTTGAAACTGGGAAAATTTGTCCCCTAGTGGTTACCAAGGCTGGAATCCTTGATAGAGCTCAAGAAATTTTAGCGTGACAAGGCCTGCCTCAGGGGGTTGTAGGCTACTTGTGCGGATGTGTCGGTACATCTCTTTCTATGTTTTGTTCTATTTGTCGAAATCCCGGCAATAAAGGAAAGAAAGGCCCGGATAGCTCAGTCGGTAGAGCGTTAGGCTTTTAACCTAACGGTCCGGGGTTCGAGCCCCCGTTCGGGCGGATGTTAATATTTTTTGCACTTTTCGTGAGGGATCTCTTTCCGTTTTCATGGTTAAGTCGTTGATGTCTCTTGCCCACCAATTATTGTAAAAGCAAAGAGTGAAAGTTCACAAAATTTTGTTTTGACGCCTGACGATCGCGTCCGCAGTGACGGCAGAAGTGGTGGGCTCCTGGTGAAAATCTATTTTCTTTATTATGCGCAGTTGGTACAAAGCAATCAAAGGCAGCAGTGAGCCCGGATAGCTCAGTCGGTAGAGCGTTAGGCTTTTAGCCTAACGGTCTGGGGTTCGAGCCCCCGTTCGGGCGGATGTTAATATTTTTTGCACTTTTCGTGAGGGATCTCTTTCCGTTTTCATGATTAAGTCGTTGATGTCTCTTGCCCACCAATTATTGTAAAAGCAAAGAGTGAAAATTCACAAAATTTTGTGTTGACGCTCGCCCACCATCGCCTACCATCGTCCGCAGTGACGGCAGAAGTGGTGGGCTCCTGGTGAAAATCTATTTTCTTTATTATGCGCAGTTGGGACAAAGGAATGAAAGGCAACAGTGAGCCCGGATAGCTCAGTGATTCACGGGGTAGAATGGGCAGGCACTTCAGTCTCTGATAACGATAGCATACAGCTGACCTTCTTTGAGCACTTTCAGACAATCTTCGCGCAACATGAAATCGACTCGAATGCATTCAGAGACGAGTTTTTGGAAGATATGCCACGGCTGGATGACGAGCAAAAAGAAATTTTAGAGCAGCAGATTACGCAGCAAGAAGTCGAACGCGCTATAGAAAGCTTAAACCCTGGAAAGTCTCCAGGCCCGGATGGTTTAAGTGCTGTTTTTTTATAAAGTGTTTAAGAGTGAATTAACCCCTTTACTGACTTCTTTATTTAACGAAGCCTACAATCGTAATGCTCTGCCTCCATCCTACGCTACGTCCCACACAGTACTTATTCCTAAAACAGATGACGCGCAGAAACTTAAACTGGTTACAGCATATAGGCCCATCTCGCTGACGAACGTCGATTACAAAATTTTTATGAAGGTGCTAGCTGCCACTCTTCAGATGGTAATTATAGAAATTGTTGGCCCTCATCAAACCTGTGGCATCAAGGGGCGGTCTATTGCTTATAATATCCACAAAGCAAGAAGTGTGTTGGAGTGCTGTGACGCCATTGGCGCTCGTGTGGCAGTTCTCCAACTAGATTTAGAAAAAGCTTTTGACTGTGTTGCGCATGACATATTGTTTTCTATCCTCCATCACGTTAATTTAGGCACTATTATCACTGAGGGTGTGGCCTTGGCGTACAGAAATTGCACTACCAGGTTAATTGTAAATAAATCGCTGGGGGCCCCCATTAACGTTCAGCGTTCGGTTCGCCAGGGTTGCCCCCTCAGTCCTCTTTTATTTTGTATCTATATAGAAACTTTGTGTAAGCACATTATAAGAAATAATGCTGTTCAAGGATTTCGGCTACAGACGGCTGAAGTCAAGATCCTAGCATATGCAGATGATGTTGCTGTTTTTGGCGTGAGTCACGATAGCATTCGTAACGCGTTCGACGGGGTAAAGCGATTCAGCACTGTGACGGGGAGCAGGGTTAACTGGGGGAAGTGTGTGGGGTTCTGGCATGGACAGTGGTCAGTGACCCCGAAACATTTTGCTAACGTGACCTGGCACACGACCCCTGTGAAATACTTGAGTGTCCCGCTGGAAAATTACCGCGACAGCGAACCGTATTGGACACGGCAGGTGCAAGAAACACGCGAAAAGGCTGAAAAGTGGAAAGCGTCCTATCTATCTATATTTGCGAGAGCCACAGTGTGCAATCTGTTCTTCATCAGCAAACTGTGGTATGTGATGCAAGTGATGCATTGTTCGCGAATTAATGTACAAAAGTTACATCGCATTTTTGCTGTTTTTGTATGGGCCTCGAAATGGGAGAGGTGTACGCGAACCGATTTGTTCAGAAGAGTAAGGGATGGAGGACTCGGGCTTGGACATTTATTTGCGAAGCAATTGGTCAATAGATTCTTGTTTTTGCGCGATGTGAATGATCCTTTTCTGCGCACAGTGTGCCAAGTAAGGCTCGGTAGGGCTTTGCCAGACTGTGATTTCAACTGAGTGTATGACGGGTGGCATGTTTGGGTTTTTCAAGGAGATAGTTGCCAGCGTCCGATTTTTGAATGCTAGATTTTTCAAAACAATATTTGAGTGATGTGAGCCGGAAAGATTTGTACAAGGATTTGTGTGACATCCTCTTTCCTGTGCCCTTGTACAGGGCCATGTACTGTGGAGGGCCGGGCTACAACGTATTGTAAAGGGTAAAGAAAATGAAGGTACCACCGGGAGTCAAGAGTTTCTTCTTTAAATTACACTCTGGAACTTTACCTGTGAAAACTTTTCTTGAGGCAAAACAGATATTTCTTCCTTGGGGGTCGCATTGTATCATATGCAAGCAGCCGGAGACAATTGATCACGTCTTTTTGCACTGTTGGGAAGGGGTCTATTTTTGGGACATGCTGCAGAGGACTTTAAAGAAACAGCTTCCAATCCACTCATACAGAATAAGGTTTTTGCCAACCAATAACGAGGATGGGGTTCCGTTAGACTTAGTCATGCTGGTGGGCCTCCACAGTATATGGTGCTCCCGCATGGCAGGGTATCATTGTGACCCTGACGCACGGCCAGCCCGCATGTATTTTAGAGAAAGTATGCACAAGTTTCTGGAAGAACAAAAGCTAATAGTGGAGGTTCCTGAGTGGTTACCAAGGCTGGAACCCCTCGTAACTTTAAGAGAATTTTAACCTAAGTCAGGCCCACTCTTTGGGATCCTGGCTAACTCTGT
Source organism: Amblyomma mixtum (assembly GCF_055824585.1). Classification (NCBI taxonomy): domain Eukaryota; kingdom Metazoa; phylum Arthropoda; class Arachnida; order Ixodida; family Ixodidae; genus Amblyomma; species Amblyomma mixtum. The sequence goes on along the minus strand of NC_143014.1, from coordinate 193,225,441 downwards.
ATGCTGTATGTACTTATTATTATGTTCTATTTTGTAATGTCGAAGCCCGGCAATAAAGGAAAAAAAAGCCCGGATAGCTCAGTCGGTAGAGCGTTAGACTTTTAACCTAACGTTCCGGGGTTGGAGCCCCCGTTCGGGCGGATGTTAATATTTTTTGCACTTTTCGTGAGGGCTCTCTTTCTTTCCGTTTTCATGGTTAAGTCGTTGATGTCTCTTGCCCACCAATTATTGTAAAAGCAAAGAGTGAAAGTTCACAAAATTTTGTTTTGACGCTCGCCCACCATCGCCTACCATCGTCCGCAGTGACGGTAGAAGTGGTGGGCTCCTGGTGAAAATCTATTTTTTTTTATTATGCGCAGTTGGGACAAAGGAATGAAAGTCAGCAGAGAGCGCGGATAGCTCGTGTGAGGCGCCCACTAAGCGGTCACCGAGCGATGAAAAGACCTATGCCTCGAAAAATGAAATACAAAACATAATGTACAGAAATGAAGAAACCACTTATCCAGAGCAGATACAACGCGCCTTTTTTGAGCAATATCGAGCTTTGCTAGTACAGGAGCAAGTGCAGAAGGACGGCTTTGAACGTGACTATTTGCGATTAATGCCTAAATTAGAAGACAGTGAGAAGGAAAGACTTGAAGCTCCAATCAGCATAACAGAAATAGACATAGCAACTGACCAGTTAAATGCCGAGAAGTCACCTGGGCCAGACGGCCTACGTGCAGCTTTTTATAAAGCTTTTAAAGATGAACTAAGTCAGGTCTTGCACAAAGTTATCCAAGAATCCTATGAAACAAAACGATTGCCGCCGTCTTTCAAAGCTGCCCACGTTGTATTGATTCCGAAGTATGAAGATCCAGCGAGGCTGCTGTTGGTGGGGTCTTATCGGCCGATACGCCTCACCAACGTCGATTACAAAATCCTTATAAAAGTTTTAGTGAGGAGGACACGAAGCGTTATTAAATACCTAGTAGAACCACACCAAACTTGCGCAATACAAGGACGAAGTATTACTACCAATATGCATGTGGCGAGAAGTGTTTTGGAGTGTTGCGATACTTTTGATGGACGAGTTGCGATGTTGAAGCTCGACCTAGCAAAAGCGTTTGATCGAGTATGCCATGAAGCGCTTTTAATCTACTAGAATTTGTGAATATGGGAAGTGTTATACAGAGGGAGTCAAAATGGCTTACTCGGATTGTGCAGTGAGAATTATTGTAAATAAAAAGCTCACCGAAAGAGTGCCAGTGAAATCGTCTGTGAGGCAGGGCTGTCCATTATCCCTGTTGCTTTTTGCTTTATACCTATAGCCGTTGTGCTTGAGCATGATAAAGAACGAAAGGATACGCGGCTTCGCGCTCGAAGCAATGGAGGTAAAAATGCTCGCATGCGCAGATGATGCGGCTATTTTTTTGTGAAGACAAAGAAAGCGTTCAAGAAACTGTTGGTGTGGCGGTTGATTTTTGTGCTAAAACGGGCTGCCGTGTTAACTGGGAGAAATCGTCCGGATTCTGGCACGGGGAATGGGATCAAAAACCTGAAGTGTTTGCCAATGTGCGATGGATAGCGCTGCCCTCAAAGTACTTGGGAGTACCACTTGACCAGTACAATGACACTGAGCAATACTGGAATAGAAAAATAGAGAATCTCAAAAGGAAAACGCAAGCTTGGAGCGGCCGGAACCTGTCCATGTTCACACGATCAATTGTTTGCAACCTTTTCCTAGTTGCGAAAGTTTCGTATGTGTTGCAGGTATTGCTCATGTCGCGCGTAACCATACAAAAAATACATCGAATCTTTGCTGTTTTCGTGTGGGGAAGCACATGGGAACGTACAGCCTTTGTCAAAAGTTTAGAGCCCAGGGGGTTTGCTTCTGAGCACTATTGTGGCGCTCCTGTAGGACTCATGGAAGTCGTACGCATTGGAGGGAGCAGGACCAAATATCTTCTTACCTTCAGGAGATTTGGGACGCTGAGGACGCATTACGAGCATAGCAGTGTGGCCCAGAAGCAGGCCCCCTGGGCTCTAAACTTCTGACAAAGGCTGTACGAGTCGGACAAATCTGTTTCTTTCGGTTCGAAAAGAGGAAGTGGGTCTCGTGCATTTATTTATCAGACAGATTGTGTCGCGTTTTATTTTTCTGCGAGAACATAATGATCCCTTTTTGCGTACTTTTGTGCAAGTGCGCCTGCGCAATGCTTTGCCTGAGTTTTTGGTATCCTGTTCTGATCAAAGGACGACATCTGTAAGACGATTTTGGCGCGAAGTTGTCACGGCTTTTAACATGATGAAAGTGCGCCTTTAGATCATTTAAGTAATGTGTCAAGAAAGAAACTGTGTAAAGATTTGTTGGATGTCATGCTGCCTGCACCATTGTATCGACAGCTAGGCTGCGGAAGCCCAGGGCAAGATGTTTTGAAAAGAGTGAAACGTATGCCAGTAAATCATAACGTTAAAAGTTTTTTCTTCAAACTCCATACTAACACTCTGCCAGTGAAAACCTGGCTAGATCAAAATGGCATTTTTGTTCCATGGACGATTAACTGTATGCTCTGCAAAAAGCCTGAGACAATCGAGCATGTGTTTATAGAATGTTGGGATCCGGTATTCCATTGGGACATTCTACAAAGAACAATAACGAAAGACCTGCCAATCACGCCGTATGGAATCCGGTTCTCAGCGGTAGAAGATGACCGAGATGTTCCTTATGATCTCATCATGCTACGGGGCCTTCACAGCATATGGAAAACCAGGATGTCAGTGAGAAACGCCGATGTGAACTATCGTCCTGTAAGAGAAAATTTCATTGAAAGTGTTGTGCATCTGCGCGAATGTTACCGTGACCAACCGGAGCTTCCTGAATGACTTGGCGTGTTGGATGAACTTGTATCCCTCAAGAAGTTTTAAACAACCACGTTGACCGAAGGCCGGTTAACGTGTTTTACAGGTTTGTTTGCTGTTATCGCTGTCAAAACAGGCAATAAAGGAAAAGAAAGCCCGGATAGCTCAGTCGGTAGAGCTTTAGGCTTTTAACCTAACGGTCCGGGGTTCGAGCCCCCGTTCGGGCGGATGTTATTATTTTTTGCACTTTTCGTGAGGAATCTCTTTCTCTCCGTTTTCATGGTTAAGTCGTTGGTGTCTCTTGCCCACCAATTATTGTAAAAGTGAAAATTCACAAAATTTTGTTTTGAGGCCTGACGATCGCCCACCATCGTCCGCAGTGACGGCAGAAATGGTGGGCTCCTGGTGAAAATCTATTTTCTTTATTATGCGCAGTTGGGACAAAGGAATGAAAGGCAGCAGAGAGCCCGCATAGCTCAGGACTTCCGGCCGCCACAGCGTACGGACGTGTTAATCATGAGCTCCGTCAGAGCGGGGTCAGTGGCCCAGTCAAGCCGCGGCAACATGTTTTTTGTGTGCCGTCGAGGAAGGTTATCAGGTCATACTGCCAAGTTTGTCGACAGGACGAATCATGTTGAACACGATTTTTATGCACGCCGACCCAGCGGATAAGCCATATCACGTTGAAGATTTCAGGGATACTTTGGTTCATCTTGGTGCTCTCCCTGAAGTGCTTGCTTTGGGGCCGTATCAAGTGAACCATGTCTGGGCTGTTACGCTCAAGAGCGCCGAGGCAACAAGGAAGCTACTGGCGGCTACGGATGTCAAGGTGAAGAACCGGCCCTGCCTACTGATCTACCCGAGCAACCAGGATGTGCGCCTCAAAATTCACTGGGTTTTGCTCGGCGTTATTGATGATGATGTCCGGGCTGCCTTGCTGCCGTACGGAACCGTGACTGACGTTTCCAAAGAACGTTGGCGAGTTTTCGGTGTCGCAGACAAAGGATGTACAACGAGAACAGTGGCCCTCAAGTTGAAAAACATAATTTCAGTGGATGACATTCCCCACCAATTCAAGATAGCAGGTGAGCCTGCACTTCTTGTTGTTCCGGGAAGGGCGCCGCCGTGTCTGAGGTGAAAGGCCACAGGACATATCCGGCGCGATCGTAAAGTGCCGAAATGCAGCCTTTGTGGTCGCTTCGGTCACACGGAAGAGCAGTGTGTCAAAACATACGCCAGTGCAACAGGGCCTGCAAGAACCGACGACCTCTCGGAACACCTCATGGACAAGGTGGACGTCGCGGAAGTCGCCGGTGCAGAAACCAACCACAGAGCAAAGGACTCAAAGGAGACAACGAACCAGTCCTCTCAACTCGATGGGATTTGCGAGCATCAAGAAGACCAGCAACCTGAAGAGAGCGCCTCGGGTAAGGCCACCGAGGCAAGTGTTGCTGCTACCGGTGCCAGTGGTAACTCAGCGTCAGCGCCTTCAAATGAAGTGGCACCGATGGATACGCACGACAACACAAGTGGTAGTTTCAGGTCACGCGGCGCCGGGAAATTCGCAATGGCAACGGTGTCCTCTGGATCCGGAAGGACGCCGTCTCGATTGACTACGTGGCCTAAGAACTTCAGCTCCTCGTAAGCAAAATGACATTTTTCGGCTTTAAGTGTAGGGCCAGAGGACTTTATAGCCTGCAGGACCGCGTCTAGGCGACGAAGGTGCTCCACGAAAAATGGGGGGAAGACAATCACGTCGCCCAGTGTGACTAGTGTGCCACTACAGATCGGCAAGAACGGTGTCCATGAGTCTTTGAAAAGTGGCTGGCGCGGAGCAAAGACCGAAAGGCATGACCTGGAACTCGTATAATCCGTTTGATGTGATGAAAGCCGTCTTCTCGCGGTCCCCGTCGTCGACCTCGATTTGCCAGTACCCCAACTTCAGGTTCATGGAAGATAAATATTTGGCGTCGCAAAGGCGATCCAAGGCGGCGTCGATTCTTGGCAGAGGATTCTTGGATGAAGAGAGAGCCATTCCCCAAAACGACCATCCACTGCAAAGACCCTGACGAAAGCGACACGGAACTTAGCAGTAAACTTGGAGGAGACGGTTCAACACCGCGCCGCGAATACCGATAGAGGGCCGGCGGTGGCAGGTTTCCCTAAGAGTACACGTCAAGGCGAAAAGTTTCCTAAAAGGGTAAAGTGAGGGCTTTTTTTCATAATGTCGTTCCTAAAAATTGGAGCTTTCAATGCAGGAATGTATTTAGCGGCTACGTTTTTTGCGCGTTAAATTAGTCCGTCCAGCTGCCGTTCGTCCGCCCATCCGCGCCCGTTTGCCATCCTCTTTAGGACCTGCATAAGTGCACAAGGTGCAGCATTAACGAGGTTTGAAAATTTTAGTTTCCTGTAAGTATTAGCAAAAGCGTCAATTTGAGCAGCACGAACGCGGGGTTTTAAATTATCACCTACAATAACAATGCTGCGTAGGCAGATATGCATGGCAGCACAAAAGGGATTGTTGTATTGAACGCGCCAGGCGGCGATAGCATATAAACCAACACCGATATGTTACGTAAGCAATACGCGGTTGCGCTGCTGTCACCGGCTGGAAGAACTGGGGGAAAACTTGGGGGTGAAAAGTAGGCTTAGCGATCATAGGAATATGTGGAAGCGAAAGCTTTCTAAGCAGTTTTTAAATTTCGCAGAGCACCTACGATGTCGACCCTTCTTGAAGAACAACAAAATTCATCCTAGAACAGATTCTGAAAGTATGATGAGTCATTTCCAAGGCGATGCATATTTAAAACACCTACGCAAGGAGGTACGGAACGGAAGCGCGGCCCATAGAAACACTTGTCAGCAATAGTTTCAGAAATATATTTCTCGTTTCGCAGAGCATTCATGGAGGCAGCTGTTTTTTTAACATTTGGCGAGGGCTTTGAAGGAGAGTGTGACAAAGTATGCTATGTCACTTCGAAGCAATAGTTGCAAAATACCACGATAAATGTGTGTTGTGAATCCGGACATACCCCAAAAGGCGCTCTATCCGCTGGGTGTTTCCCCGAACCGAGCAAGCTTCTCATGTAGTCTGACATGCTGCTGCGTGCGCTGCATTTGTTCACTAATACAGTAGTTGAAACTAAATAGCCTAGACAGCATTACCTGACAAAACAATTTTCAAACGCCGTGTCAAGCGCATGAGAGAGGACCACGCATCACAGAAGACGGCGCCGCAGACGACACACTGACCGACTCCGGCTCCGACGTTCGCCAGCGCAACCTGTGTGTGTAATCACGGTGTTAGTTGTCTGCTGCAGCTCGCGATTCGTTTATCGTGCTGTTTGAAAACTGTCTTCGATGTAAACCTACCCAGGATGTCTGATCTGAACGACAATAATTGCGATGAAACGTAGCCCAAGGGGCAGCTTGGGCCCCGCCTAGGCCCGTCATAAAATTGTTGTACCCAGCACGGCCCGGCCTGCGATCTGAGCCGGGCCATGGCTTTCGGGCAACCCCTAGCCGTGCAGTGTTCTAATCTATACTACGCCATAGCCGAAGTCGAGCGACGGCGGCGAGACCCTCAAAAGTCCGGCGGGAGGGCACCAGATAGTGCCACGTGCCCGCAAGCTAGAGGACATGAATGGCCACATCAATAGAGTCAATATACCGACTCTAGCGGGAAAGCTGCACATTGTATCCATACAAACCAGCGGACAACGCATGAACGCCGCCATGATCCAACGGTTTGTGTGTGTTGCGAGCTGTTTAGATGGCTGCTAAATCAGGACAAAGAACAATCTTGAACTTGGCAACGTTGTTCGTTGGAAGACGGCAGAGTGCAGTGTAATTGACGAATGCTTTAAACTTGCGTAAACAACGGCAAACTGCCACGTTTGGAGCATTTCTGATGCTATGTAGCGTCGCATACCTGATGCAACTTCATATGGGTGCCCTACTTCTCTAAAGTGTTATTTGAAGGGGAGTACCACGACTGTGACGCGCTTGGAGTACATTTCGTCCGTCGAGCACAAAACATTATGCACGTCCTCTTTTCCCGATTTCCAAATACACGTCAGAAATTTGCTTTGGCACAAGAGGTCGAACACAGTATACCCAAAGGAAATGGCGCCGATGTAACCGGCAACGTCTCTGCCTGGTTTATTTTGGCTGGTCAGCGTTTTGCGATAGTAAACGTCATAGGATTCTGGAACTGCCTCGGGCCTCATCCTTTTTTTTTTTTTCATTTTTCTCTTTCGCCGAGGACGACGTTGTCGTGTCTTTTCTGGCGCGGGACGAGCTCACAGTGGGATTATTCGTCCACAGCAACGCTGAGAGCATCGTCAAGAATGACTAACAGCAGCCTGCCGGTGTGCATAGTAGCAGCTGGGTGGAAGCAGAAATGAAAAAAACGATGTCACCTTTACTTACCGCTTGCATTAGTGCTGCAAAAAGTACTTCTAAACGCATTTTAGCGCTATTGAGAACGCCCATTAACCGTTATAAGTAGTACCAGTGTGTACTCTGCACATTTCACGACAGGTAAAACATGTCGTTAAATGTGCAGATTTATCATTTGGCACGTTGCAAGTTGCAAGATACCCGTGATGCAAGGTGTCCAATCCTTTTGGAGCTTTTGCCTTGCACACAACGCACGAAGGTGGCGTCGCGGTGCAAGAGAGCGCCAGTGGCTCTTTGTCGTGTGCAGCTCCTTTCTTTACGTATCTTAATCACCTAGCTTATAATTAATAACCTAAAGCAGTCGGAAACCACGCTCGAAAACGGAAGTTTGAAACCGAAACTTCAAAACCGTTTTCTCGTGAACACTGTTCACAGTCGGCCAAAATCAGTATCCTAAGTATCACAAAATATGTTTAAAAACTAAGAAATGCGGGTAAGACATTCGCAGAGATATTTTCTTTTCCGCAGTTTTCGGGATTCTAGTTCTAACTTTTACCCAATCATGACTCAGCAAAAAAAAAAGAACTGCACTGCCCAAAATGATGAGTTGTAAGATGGCGACCTACTGGTATGGAGCGCTTTGCTGGCTCAGCTTTACCCCCGTGGCCACATCGAGGATCGGGATGGATACACAGATTGTATTGGGGTGTTAATGCTAGACATCTGTGAGCAGCGCAGCCTAGTTATTGTAATAGAAAAATTAAATGTGGGGGACAAATCACGTGAGAATTCCGGAACAGGCAGGCCACCATTGATTACTGCCTAATGTCGCAGGAACTCTACAGCATGATCGCAAAAATGGAAATAGACGAAGAAGGGGAGTAAATCCTGGGAAGTGATCATAAACGCATCAGTCTACAGACCGGAGCCGTCATCAAAGCAGAAATGCAGAAGCAAAAAAAGGGGAAGGTAAAATTAAACGATGAATAAATAGCCCTAACCGCAGCCGGCGTTGGGGAAGCAACAAAAAAACTCCCCATGGAAAAATGAGATTATAATCAGAACTCCTCATCAGTACGAACAGGAAACAAGTAAAAGTAGCAAACCGCTGGAAAGGCACGAAGCTAGTGAAATAAGGAAATTAAGGAGGCAGTCAAACCACGACGGGTGGCTTGAAGGGAATACAGAGAGACAAAGAAGGCACAATTATTTCAAGAAGAAATACGCCAAAAATGGAATGGCTGAAGTTCGCTATGCAGCTAAAGGTGTAATAGCAGCTGTATGTTGACGGTACTCACCTACGGGGCAGAAACGTGGAGGCTAACCAAAAGGGTTCAGCTTAAGTTAAGGACAACGAAGCGAGCTATGGAAAGAAAAATGATAGGTGTAACATTGAGACAGGAAGAGAGAGGAAGGGATCAGGGAACAAACGCGAGTTAGTGATATTGTAATCGAAATCAAGAAGCAGTGGGCATGGTCAGAGCATGTAATGCGAAGGCAAGATAGCCGATGGTCGTTAAGGGTAGCGGACTGGATTCCAAGAGGAGGCAAGCGTAGCAGGGGAAGGCAGAAAGTCAGGTGGGCGGATGAGATTAAGAAGTTCGCGCTTTTGAGGTGGCCGCAGAGATATGGGAGAGGCATTTATCCTGCAGCGAGCGAAATTAGGCTGATGATGATTATCGTGTGGTGATGATAATAATTGGTCGGGGTATCCTTTCGTTTGCTTTTCACATTGGCAGCCGCACGCGAATTTCTTGCTGGGTTTCATGAATTTCGCAAAACTGTCTGTATGTCTTCAGCGTTTGATTAACCAGCACCTTAGCTATCGCCTTTCTGGATATCGAGACCGGTCAGCACGTTCAGCTTGAGTACGAGGACGTACAAACAACTTTGTGAATCTAGCGCTACATTTATGCCCGTCACACAGCTATGTGTTTGCTGAGCATTCACTGAAGAGACTTGCCTTTCTCCTAGGAATATTGTTGCCGCTTTGTCCCTAATATGTGCAGCATTTGTTGATACCATGTAAGAAGAAGCATGAGTGCCGCCATAGACACATTTCAGTGAAACTGACATATGACTTTATTTGACAAGGGTTACAATGGAAACAAACACCGAATGTGGAGGCAGGAACTGCGATATCCCGTGAGGTCCAGCACCGCGGTTTATCGCTGTCTATTGGTTGTACGTGTGTTAATCCAGCGTAAACAGTTCACTACACATTACAAAAAAAAAGACTTCGCACTGAAATTGCTGTTTCTGGCAGTAATTTCCGCTCCTCGTGCACGCTTTCATTCATCTCAAACCACTCGCTCACGCATTCGTTCTCGCAAGGATGGCACAGCCATGCGCTTGCTCTCAATGGACGTCTCCGGTGGCGTAGAAAGCGTTGAAACAGTGCGCATGCCACCGGCCCTACTCCGCATGAACACAATGTCACGTAATAGAAATATAGGCAGTGACTGTAAAAAAATAAAAAATTCCCAGCGCACGATGACAAAAATGGGGGCGCATGGCGTACTTTGTCCCCAAAGCAGCATAACACATCGCGATGACACCTGCTTCAGTGATGACGCTCTCATTTGGGCACACACAGCTAAACACAAGCTTAGCTTTTACACGCAGTCCTTTTCTTCAAATGCCACTGTGAGACTCCTCACAGTGCCCGTGCGAGACACAGGCAACGTGGAACCAGTTTTGTTTCGGCATGAACGTCGCTCATCATTGCTCACGCCAGTATTCTTACAGGCACCCACGCTCCATATCAGAGAATAGAGTCAGTCGGTGGTTCTGACTTGGCTTAAAGCGTTCGCCTCGTCTTCTACACGGTCTTTTCGTGACTGTTCCCGTCTGCCTCGACAGAGGTGAGCGGCTATTGGAAGACACCAAGAACACTTCTGCACCGAAAGCACGTTCAGGCTCTTCTTCTCCGCACGCTGCGGTAGTTGCGTCGGCTCTTGTGGTTCACACAATGGTGTTGTAACCGATGGAATCCATGTACATGTTGTTGTCTATCCACTGTAGGTGCCTGGAGACACGTGTGTACACGCCGGGGTAGCCGGCTACCCCGCAGCGATAGCCGAAGGACACGATTCCCACTGCCGTCCAGCGTCCATCGTGGTCCAGCATGAGGGGACCTCCGGAGTCACCCTGCACATATATGAAAGCACATATCGATCACGGATCTGAGCCATTGCACCGAAGAGAGCAATAGTCAATCGGTAGACACCAAAAACTAACGAGCAAGAATACTTCGCGATGTTTAATGACCACCAGCATGTGAGGATTTATCGATGCGCGTGGGCTCAGAATCGTGGGCGGTACACGTAGATGGGCAAGAGAGGAAAGTCAGCCTCTCAACGACCAACGAGTGCATTTTCATATCAGCACTATACACACATGCGACATATGTATGACAGGCAAGTTCGAGAAGCAAAACAGAATCGCCTTTCGCGCGGTCATGTGCGATGCGTTTTACCTTAAGCTGCCCTTAAGCTACCCCTTCTTCCTCTCTCATTATTGCCTTTCCTTCAATCGAAGCCATTTCTCACGACTACCGTTGCTTGATGCTGTGGACGATAAGACACGCCGCAATGGAGGGCTCCGAGTTCATTTCGATCCCCTGAGTATTTTAACGACCGAAGTCTCATTGAACGGTCCTTTTGGCGTTCCGTCACCGTCGGAACGCGGAGGGCGCGACAAGGATGGCACCCGCGAACTCGTACTTAGCAGCCGAACGCCACAGCCAGAGCCATCGCTTCAGGCGTGCTTCTGTGGCGTCACTGAAAATTAAATGCTCCAAAAGACTAAGCTCTCAGAACAAGAGAAGAGGGAAGCAACGTGCACGAGTGCGAACGTTGCAAGAAAGCAGTGCATTGACTCGTTGCTGGCCAACGAATGCACGCGATGTCCACGTTACAACATGTCTGTCCCTGTACCTTCTAGCACGTTATGGAAGTGCGGACTGTATAGTAAGGTATAAACGTTCCTTAAGAGTAAGAACATCTGCCTAAGCTAATATTCTACATCAAAAGGACAGTCGAAGAATTATTTGCATAATGAATCTAGTCAAACTATAACAATACCTTCGTCGTTTAGTACATCACAGCATTACAGTAGGTAGTCGGAACGTATGCAGTCAACCCCACTTATAAAGGCCGCAGTTATAACGAACGCTCTCTTACTACGAACGAGAGCTGTGCTACCGTCAGAATACGCGTTATGGCAGTGGCACTTCGTCTCAGATACAGCTGCACAGCTATAAACTCGGCCCCGCAGCCGAAAGCCACGAGTTCTTGCATGAGCGGGGAGCGACGAGCGTCTCCTAGCTTTCGTGTCGCCCCTCCCACCTTCCTACGGAAATAACGCGGCGACCCAAAAAAAGCAATAACAATAAAAACAAATGACAAATACGAGGCGTATGGAATGCCGACAGAACTGTTTACCAGATGCGACCATCAAGAACGCATGCCTTGAAAGGCGCATAGCGCTGGTGTAAAGTGCGGTAATCTTCGCGTTAGCGGCTTTCTGTGCACGAGCACGAAAGGCAGCGATCGGTGGTCTCCTTCTGTCATCAAGAAGACACGCAAGGCGCAGTGCTTTGGAAGCTACGTTCTTGTACGCTACATGCGCGACACAAAGGCCTGAATGATGCGCGAATTTTTTTTATTATTATTATTCCACTATTCCACGAGTGTGCCATTAAGCACATCCGTCACACTAGGGAGGCATGGGGTGAAAGGCAACTTGTTCGCCGTGTGTCTTGTTCAGTTCGACCATGACACGGCGAAAAAAAAAAAGTTAGGGCCAACCAATTGGATTGATGCAGAAGAAATGGGGCAGCATTCTTCTTTCACTCGCCAAACTATTCCAATTCTGATTCTGTTCCAATACAAAGTCCATTGTCTTTCACTTCCCATCATTTTCATTTCTGATTTTATTCCAATTCCGACAACGAAACTATGCAAAATGTGTCACATTGACAGATCGCGGTGAGCTCACATACTACTACTGGTGTAGTGGCGCAGAGGTAAAGCCATGCGCCACTGCTCCGGCAGGTGGCTGCTTGAAACACAGCCACCGGTGGAGCTTGTGAGACACAGGTTGCTGTTCTTGAGCAGTGAGAGAACCAGTAGCTCTCGCAAGCCTCAGTTCTGCGGATATAGTTATTCGAGAGGCTATCTATTTTGTACGTAGGCCTGCTGTTGTCTGAGCCATTTTCTTCTCAGTCATTTTCTTTTTGCTGAGCCCCTCTTCCGGCATCTCCATCCTCTCCCCTAAATATAGAAAGGGGGAGAGGGATTTGAGCAGGGTGAGAGGGGATGGTTGGCAAGTGGCAGGCGGAGAGAGTGAAATCCCCCTAAACACCACCCGGCACGGTTGACAGGTGAAGGGTTCCGACGCCGTCACCTGACAGTTTTCGCCTTCATGGCCTTCCCAACGCTATCGCATTAAAAATAGTAAGGTCCTTTTCGGACTCGATAGTCACGCAGCGCACCACATGCTGCCTTCCTTCACTGCACTGACCACGCTCTCCTTTCACCGGCCGCGACGAGCAACACCAGACCCTTGACATGGGCATAATTCACGTGCTCAAGGTGTCCTATCGGCTGCGCGTCACCAGCGCGTACTGATAGGGATTGTCCGACCATGTGCCGCGACGTATCAGTTAGAAATTCTCTGCTCCCCACCGTGGAATGATAAGGTCCTGTGGATGGAACTGATAGCGGAGTACATCAAGAATTGCTTCCGTAAGGCTGCATTTAAGTACTCAGGAACGATGAAGGACGCTGTCGAACGCTATGTCATCGGACGCATGTGAATTTGCGGCAACGCGTCGCCGATGCGCAGCTGGGCCGACCTGATGTCGCCTGGGATGGCATAACAAGAAACAAACACTCGCTAAAGTCATACAAGAAAAACAAACAAACATAAAAGCATTGACGTTTCAGCACCTTACGGGTGCCTTGTTCACAACAGCATGAAAACGATATGGGCTGCTGCTTATGTAGGAAAAATGTTGCGTATCGTGCGGATGTATATCTCGGGTAGAGTGCCTCGTGTCCTGTTAATCACTTGGCTTGTCATTTGTATATGAAGGGATTCCTTGAGCAGGCGAGTAGATAAAGACTTTTATTTTTCGAGTATGCGCGCGGCATCCCAATCAATCGGTTGGCCCGTGTTTTTCTGGTGTTCATCGAGAGCGTTAGAAGTCACTTTTTCGATTCCTGGCGTCACTTTGGTGTTCTTTGAAACGTCTCTTGAAGTCCCCTGTTTCGCCTATATAGGCTGCACCGCATCCTTTGCAAGGGATTTTGTAAACGACCCCAGGGTAGCTTGTCTTTTCAAGCGGGTCCTTTACCCGTACCAGATGGTTTCTGAGCTTGCTGGATGGGACATGGGAAACTTGGATGTCGTAGTCAGCCAATATCCGGCATAACGTCTCTTGTTTCTTGTTATGCTTTCTTGTTATGCGTGTTTGTTTCTTGTTATGCTGAATTTCTCTCGCCAGACGGGTTTCCGCCGAACCCTCAACTATGTCGTCTGGGATGACTTCAACTTCGCGATCGGTAGTCCGATGATGACGTCGACGAGAGCTCTCGCACTGCCAGGAATCTGATGAGGACGATGACGAGGAGGCTGACCTATGACCTGCTACCGTGTGTAAACGACCCCAGGGTAGCTTGTCTTTTCAAGCGGGTCCTTTACCCGTACCAGATGGTTTCTGAGCTTGCTGGATGGGACATGGGAAACTTGGATGTCGTAGTCAGCCAATATCCGGCATAACGTCTCTTGTTTCTTGTTATGCTTTCTTGTTATGCGTGTTTGTTTCTTGTTATGCTGAATTTCTCTCGCCAGACGGGTTTCCGCCGAACCCTCAACTATGTCGTCTGGGATGACTTCAACTTCGCGATCGGTAGTCCGATGATGACGTCGACGAGAGCTCTCGCACTGCCAGGAATCTGATGAGGACGATGACGAGGAGGCTGACCTATGACCTGCTACCGTGAGCGCGATTGGTTATACCGCGTCGTTAAACCAGCTTGAAAAAGCATCGGCGAGCAGCATGTGACTGCGCTGGAGAGCTTGGAAAGCGCCGTAATAGGATCTAGTTTGAATGCACAGACGTACATAAAGGACTTGCACTGTCCGACCTTAGGTATTTGGCTGTAACGTCGGAAGTCCAGTTATTACGAACCTCGGATACTATGAACGCAATCCGCACGACTCTCAGGTTCGTTGCAAGTGGGCTCTAGTGTATCAGCACATGAGTGATCTCTCCGCGCAACCGCCCATAATAAGCGAGGATAAGTGCAGTTGATCAGGTCATACAGAAAGCACCCTCCCATCTAGGAGGCGCTTCCCAGAGCGCCAGTTATTGCCTACCACGAACCGCTTTCAACGGCCGCTGAATAATAGTGGGCCCGGGCGAATACAGCAACCGGCAATCGTACAGTTCTGGGTGTGGCTGAGAGCGTACCCGACCATACGCGACGCCTGTGGTCTGAGAGACGAACTAAGCGCGAGGCCCCCTTGTTTGTAGGGGAGGGGTCAATTTGTGGCCGTTCTCAACACCACGGAGTCCGGCGATTACGCACCCCTCGTGTTGCTAAACCGGATTGCGCCGCACGGCAGTAAAACTTTGACCCCTGCTCGTTGTTCGGCGCGGCGTTCTCAACCCGCGCATCCATCTCAACGGCTACCGGAGTCGGCGAGTAAGCTTGCCACATCGGTAGTTATTATGCTTCGTCAAGTGTGTGCGACTGCGGGGGCCAGACGGCGTCTCTCGTGACCGCTCGCGCTCCGCAGGTGGGGTGATGCGCTCAGCGGGCGCTGCCTCCGGATGCCTGGAATGGATGCGCACACACGCTATAGCGGTTTCTGGCCGAATCGGCTGTCTACGCGTGCTCGCCAGGCGGGTTCCAGAGGAGCGCCGCGAGCCTAATCGATGACCGCTTGCGGCCGGCCCTGCCAGTGCCACTGGGTCAGTGAAAGTGATGCCGTCGCCCTGCACAGCCATCAGTGTTTGCCGACGCGCGCGTGCTGCACTTCAGCATACTGCGCACCATAGATCAGACGCCGGTTTTCTTACGGATGTTGGTGCGGCCGGGTTAATGCCGGTGGTTACGTGGAAACCCGTCTGACTCTGTTTAACTAGTTCAAGGAAGCCATGCGAGGCGGTGGCCACGAACCTTTTTTTGGACGTGGGCGCGTTCCGCACCCACCTCGGGTGGGCACCATCGCTCTTGCCCTGACATGCCATGAAACGATTAAGGCGGTGGAGACTTTCGGATGGGGCGCGCGAGCGAGAGGTGCTCTCGCGTGCACGACTCACGCCAAGTTTCCCGCTCATTAATGGAGATACTGCTGCGAGCCTAACCGCTGAAGGAGAATGATCAGTGCGCTTTCTTATCGTGATGCGCAAAGAGGCATGTTTCAATCGTAATTGACTGACTTGAATTACGGCGAACGTTGCGCGTTTCTTTTTTTACTATTGCTCGTCTGCCTATCAATTGTAGGGCAGTGACCATCAATTCCGTAATTCGACAAAGTGCCATGTTAATTCCAGCTACGAGCTTTTAAGGGTAAATTCATGTCATAGAGTCGAATGCAGCCAATTTGTTATTTCGTTTCATTTCACTTAAGTCGTGAATTTTTCCTAAACGGTAGATTCTTGAAATTTCCATCGTCTTATTTTACTCCTCAATACAACCAATCAGGCACCAAAATGATAGCAAATAAATATACATGCAAGCATAATTAGACTAAAAACAGCTGACCCTACCATCGCCTGTCTAAAATGTGCGAGTGGCGCTGTAGTTCGATTCCAGTGGTGCGTGGGGTAGCTGAGATGAAAGCAGCGTGCTTGTTTCTACATCTCGAGAATGGATTTGTAATGAATCATAATCAGTTTTACAACGGCAGTTTACACACGTACCTGAAAGCGAGTATTACAATATATGCAACGTGTTCAACTCCGTTCGCAAGCTAACAGGTCAGTTATTGTTGCACTTTGTTTACATAAGACCAAATATGATGCGAAAATGGCTTGCAGTCAACGATCACTGCGATCTTCAAAACAATCCACGTACGCTGAAAATGCTAAACGAGAAATCAAAATACCACCAAAAAAGTTGCCTTTGAAAAGGCTACAGAAAAACTCATTGGCTTTGAGTCGGAAGATATGATCATTTTCCTCCAGCACCCTTTTCCCGGCACGAAAGGAGAGAAAGAAAAAAAACGCACTATAGCTGCACGGACAAACCCGTTCAACCTTCCGCTCCGCCAAGGAACCGCACAGACAAGGTACCCACGTGGGGACGACTGGCTGAACCCTGCTGGCTCGGTCAGCCCATCAGCGCACTGCTATTTCCTTTGTTCTCTTTGCCCCTGTTTCCAGGCGAGTGTTCCTGGAAAGCATCGCCTTTCTCAGGAACGAGCTGGCCCCAGCAGAAGTCCGCCCTCCGCTTCCCCTCCCCCTCACGTTTTCTTTTCCGTTTGCTTATCCTCCCTGGCGAAAAGAGAGGGCAGCGTTTGACGAACCTCATTTCCCATGCCAGTGCTGGTCACGAGAGAGAATGACCGGACAAAGACGTGCCGGGCGGCCGGCGAACTCCTCGGCCCGGCGCTGGCACTTGGCCGCCTCTGACCGGCCACTGGAGGCGGCCGCCCGTGATTGCCAGCTAGCCCTGCGGCGCAGCGAGCGCTCCCGCCAGCGTCGTAATCGTCGCCGCCGCAACGAGCAGTGTCGTTGCCTCACCTCGGATAATCGGCGGGCGGTTCCAGACCAGCGCCTGGTCACTGCCTTCGGACGAGCCGTCGCGGAACGGACCGCGCGCCGCACGCACAGACACGTGCGCGCACGAACACGCATTCGTCAGGCCGCCGTTGGCCACGACGGCTACCGCTGCTTCACGCGAGCGGCCGCCAGCGACAGGTCGCCAGATTTCAAACTTGCGTGCAAGCAGGGCGAATTTTTTTTTTTTTTTTTACGCCCGCGTAGCCGGACTTGTAATAGTCGCCACGGAGGAAGCGTTTGGTGAGAAAGGGAGAGGTGGGGATGTCTTTCTTTTCAATCTGGTTTTCCAACGACGGCTGTTTATGGGAATTCACTGCACAACGAACAGGATGAAACAGAAGTGGTAGCACGCAGAGGCACTGCGAGGCGTTGTGCTGTTATAGTTTATACTTTTTTATCATGTTCACATTATGTAGTTTCTCAGAATGGATATGAGTTCTGTGTGCGTCTTCAGCAATGCTGATGTAATCGAACCAATGTATACCTAACGTATTGTTATTATTGCGAGCACTCATTAGCTCACGTATTAATTTTGTGCCGCGGTATGTGTAGAACTGTATACATATACTCTGGCCTGTTATCATTGCACTGGGGTTGATGAACCTCAGGCTTTTTCACTGGAGCTTTTACCTAACCATCCACCCTTTTTTTTTTTTGGCTAAACCAGCTGTAAATGTGGCTTTCTCTGGGGCTAACCGGCGTTGGCTATATTACTGTCATCATCTCCCGAGAGAGAGTGTAATGTCAGTCCGGGAGTTTTTCGCGTCCCTGTGTGGAGTAGTGGCAGCAGCGACGCGCGCATGCGCCAGAGCTTTTTGTTTACAGCTATGCGCGTCGCCGGAGTGAAGGGCCAGAAAATACATTCCTACTTCGCAGCTCACCTTGCGGTTCCGCGAGCAGCATAATTTCATTTCTAGTGGCTGACGCTTCGCCCTTCTTTGTGCGGCCGAAAATTTCCCCGCCGCAGAAAAAAAAAAAAGTGGAAAAAAAAACCGAAGCGGTTCGCTTTGTTTGTGTTGACGCGCACTAGCCGCTGCAGCAGCGACCGCATCCTCGGTTCGCGTGATCGCGCGCCTGTGAACGCTTGACGCCTGAGCGCATTATTGTGCTTCTCAGCAGCCAGCAAGGTGTTTTTCGTTACGCCTCGCGGGACACGCGTGAAAAGGCGCGGCAGACGCCTACAGATGAGCGCGCGTGTCGCCCCTGCGATGCTCCGCGCAATGTCGTTGTCTAAGTGCGCGCATGCTAATTGCTGCACGATATGAATCAGGTGCCGACGGTGCATGCTGGGTCCTGCAAGAACTTCCGCGAGGGTGTGTGCTGTGGTGGCCAGACAGCGGCTGTGGTGACGGGATTCGAACCGTATACTCGATGCCACGGTTGACAGGCAGGTGGTTGGTACAGGCTGCTCAAGACTTACATGGTCAACTTATACAATGTGCTTGGCCGATGAGCGATAATCACCCAGGAGCCGGCTACTAACAGCACTCGCAAAAAAAAAAAAAGAGACATTAGCGACAGAGCAGAATGCTTTGAACACAGACTTTCTTAAGAAATGATCGCTGCGGCAGAAATACTAACACGTAATCAGTGCATGCTATAGGAAAGCCTGAGCGGCGTAGTCAGTATTTTTAGTCTCAGAGCATTCGGAGAGGAAGCTCGGCAAATTTAGATAACTATATCCCTTTACCGGTGCAGCGGATGCGACCTCAGAGGAAACGGAGGAATAGTGAGAATCCATTAGGTCTGTCACTTTTTCTTTGTTGTTCTATTTTTCCCCTTATTTCCAAGCGACGGGCTCAGCACATCGAGACGACTTTGTTTCCTTTTCTTTACAGGGCAACCCCGACACTGAAATTGATTCGCACGAGGCGGCACTGCGAGCATCGCGCTTTCGCTCGGTAGATGTACAGGGTAATAATACGGTTTTCTCCGCGCGTTATTTTCTCGACGTCATTAATTGATGACTGTCTGAGCCCATGTCATCGTTTTCTCCCTCCCCCGCTTTTGCACGTCGTCGCCAGCACAAAGACAGGAAGCCGATAAGGATTTTGCGGGAAACCCTAGCTCGGGTAATCCTGAGGGTTGCCCAACCGCACAAGAACAGGGGCTGCGTCCAGAGGTTCATCCGATTCGCTCCGGTGGCTCACCGCGGGCGGCGTGCACGCGGCACTCAGCGCCGCTGGAAACTCCCCGCACGCGCTGCGGCCGCGGCACGCGCACTGACCGCCGGCGTCCATCTTTCCGCGAGCTGAGCGTCCGGCTGACGGCTGCGGAGCGGACTGCTGACGCATCGCGAATCGTTCGCTCAAAGCAGACACTCTCCGAAGTGGTCGCATCGGCGGTCAGAGGGAAAAACACGAAGAGTGATGATCGGCCACGTCTTTCAAGAAAGACGATAAACCACTCCCTCTTTATAGGCAGTCAACGCTTCGCTGCCGTCTAGCTGACACTGAATGGATGTCAATGACCCATCCGAAGCATCGTGTCTGTCTTTCTGTCTGCGCGCGCCATTTTACGGAAAAAAGTATGTGCGCATATTGGCGCGAACCCCCTTTTGTCCCACTTGAAAGACCAGTCGGATCGTGACAATAATGACAACAGGGACCGTATACGACAGACTCAAAGATGTGACCAAAATCCCAAGAACCGCTTGCGAATGTCTCGCGCTTCCTGGTGAAAAACCGTGACACCCGCCGCTTATTATTCGTGTCATGAGCATGAACTGCGCTGAATGACTAGTATGGTGGACAAGAATGATGCAATACTTTCTTTTGTTGTCTAAACAGGGAAGCTAGTTGCGACCTTCTGAGGGCGCACGCAGTTCAATGTTGTTTGTAAACAGAGAGTTAGGAGCGCAGAGCTCTCGCGCTGCGTACTGTGCACATAAGCTCGGACGCCGACGCCTCCTGTTTTACCCATTCTTGGCTGCGTGCCAAGCGTTCCTGTAATCGCGGACGGCAAATTGCCGCATAAGTCGGTGGCTAGCGCAAAAGAACACCGACAAGACGCGTATGATGCGGTCGTTACGATCTGCACGCGCTGTCAGCAAGCTCGCAACTCTGGCTCCGCGTAATGGAAGCGCGGTTTCGCAATTACAGGGTGCGGCCAGGCTAACGACGGGCCAGCCACTAATAGCGCGCTCTCGAAAATGGTATCGGGACCACTAGGCGGCCCTTCGGGGCCACCAAGAAGGCAGTATACACGCTGAGTTCAACTAAGGTTCCTCTTTATGGCGAATGCACCTTCGTGCAGGTGTATCCCACCCTTCTATGTGGGCCGTCATCCAGGGCACATGGCTTATGACACACGGATCGAGCATGGAGAACTCGCTGCTACTCTATTTACAGTACGAGGTCAAGTTCGAACATTGCGCTGCATCGAATTGAAGCCTCATGGCGTAGCATGATGTAAGACTGAATGATACTGCACGTCATTCACATTCACATACTGCTGCTGGTGGAAACATAATAATAAAAAGTAAAGACCTGATTTCTTTTTTTTTTTTCACTCTTTACGGTGCATTGGCTAGGCTGCATACACGCGTAATGGAAATGTACCCTTGATAGCATTTGAGGGCAATAAATCTCCACAATGGGGGGAGGGGTGCCGCTACTCTTACGCGGCAAGCAACGGCGACCTTTCAGAAATAGAAGAGAAATTCAGGCGCAGTTTCCGCTTCACCAGACGTGTCCAGTGACAGAACGCCTGGGAACCCTGAGTGTACGACGCTATTAGAAAATGCTGCTTTCATCACAGGCCGCGAATGCGCGCGACATGCTCACCTGGCAGGCGTCCTTGCCGCCTTGAGGTAGGCCAGCACAGATGAACTCGGACGTGATGCCTCGACGGAACGGGTTTCCCCGGAGCTTGGAGTAAGACTCATTGCACTGCTTCACCGGCACCACGGGCAAGCCGTTCACTTCCTGGAGGATGTCGCTGCGCGGACCACCTGCGCAACCGGGGCGGGGGGCTCAGGGCCGTGCTCTAGTCACCCGAACAAAATCGATCTTCATACACGGCACAACGCAGAGATGCTTATATATGACAGGATCGCGGCAGCAAGGCCCAGGGGCTTGTAGGCAGTTTTTTTAATGCTCGCCAAAGTGCATCGACCTACCCTTTGCTGTCATCACAACGAAAGCGGCCGATGCCACTGCTTTATTTGGCAGCTTACCACGGGAATTCATTCGTTGATATATTCAAGCAGCTGCGCGAAGAAGGCAAGGAATAAATGTCCGGGCCCCAAAGCGATCGCGTATGAGACAGAACAAGGCCGGCGCAAAGCATCAGCTCATGCGGTGCGCATTTTAGACAGAAGGCTTCTAAAGCTATGCAAGCCCACATCCCTCGTTACATTTATTTGCAAAGGAATTTGTGAAACCAGGTACGCGTGTGAGTCGAGACCTACTTTTTTCTACGATATCTGCGCGACTCCAGTTTGCTTGCTATACCCGCTCATACAGCTCCTTTGCAAGACACACTCGACGGCTATGCTTCCCTCTTTCTTAGAAAAGCGTCCTCCGCGTACCAGAAAAAGCGGACACACGTTCGTTGCCACAACGAAGGGTTCTGTGGGACGTTGGTACAGAAGGATGTCGACGCAGTTGGACGTCAATAAAATGTTTCGATTCTTGAGGACGTCGGAATTTCGCGACACTTCACGGAAGTTGTTGCATGCTCCTGTGAGTCTGTTCCTAACTTGAAGGCATGAGCTAAATACAGTGGTAAGCAGAGAGTGTGTCTCTGCTCTGCTTTTGATCTGATTTGATTTGATTTTGGTTCATTATCCCAGGGTATACACAGCTGTAGCGCAAACCAAACAAAAGTACGAAAACAAAAAGGGACGTCTTTTAACGCACGTCCGATGTCTTCTGTAAATATTTCAGAGGTAGCAGCGTTACATTCTGGGAGCAAATGGATGTGCTACAGACACGCGGCCGGACTCTTACGCGATTCTATGGTAACGCCGCGCGGCGATAGACGTAGGTACGAGCAGCTGCGTTTAGACTTGCATAACAATCGGTGTTCATGCTCAACTAGATTGCGGTCATGACTTAAGCTGTCGAAAATTTAATTAGTTTAGTTTGGTTTACGGGGTTTAACGTCCCAAAGCGACTCAGGCTATGAGGGACGCCGTAGTGGACGTCTCCGAAAAATTTGGACTCCCTAGGGTTCTTTAACGTGCACTGACATCGCACAGTACACGGACCTACTCGCATTTCGCTTCCATCGAAATAAGTTCCCCGCGGCCGGGATCGAACCTGCGTCTTTCGGGTCAGCAGCCGAGGGCCATAACCCCTGAGCCACCGCGGCGGCGAAAATTTAATTAATCCGCTAGGAAGGTGGATATATTTGGAAATGCATTATAATTCACTTCTTTACCAATCGTTCGCTAAAGGGACACTAAGGGGAAATATGAAACTAAAAAAAAACTGATAGATTATTCCTCAGGAACACTATCAACGTTTTTCTTATGCGGACAGGTGGCTGCATGCCTGAGAAAACCGCAAGTGTGAAATTCCCGTAACCCTTCCACATTCAAAGTGCCCGCGAAAAATTGACTACCGTGTCGTCATTTATTACATCTTTGCAATCCGACCAGAGGCGCCACTTCCAAAGACCGGAAATGCGACTGGAAACCGAAAGTGAACAGATCAGCGGTCGCGGCGGCAAGGTGCAAGTGCAGGTCGCCTCAGCCACCCGCTATTTCGATAGGGCCTCTCCACTTCCGCTCCATTGCGTGCGTCTCCGTCTTGTTGAAACGCGCGCGTACGGTAGAAATAGGCTCCTTGGGTGCGAAATAAATTACGCGAAGTTATCGAGGACAGCCGCAGACTGCAGAACAAACTGCTGACCGCGCGCTCACGCACCTACACATCGGCGACGATAACGGGAGCGTGTGGCCTTCGGTGCGCCGTGCGTTGTCGTGAAGTGTAAACCTAAGCTTCGAGGGATCCCCTAAAGCATGCGAGCAGCCGTCGCGCTCTAGCCTATTTCATTCAACGCCACATCAGAGCGAAAAAACTGAACGCGTATTTCTCATGAAGCGGCGCACTGTGCTGTCAATTATCGCCTGTGTTGCTGACTAACTACTCAGTAAAAACAATTGTAGTCAACCCTCGTAATCGACTCTACTTTGGCCGTTGTTATTTTTACGTTCGTGAATTGTTTCTTGTGGGTTGTAAGCAGAAACGAATCAGGGCACGAGAGACTCTTCGAGATAACTGTTAACAATGCAACAGCGGGGGCTAGTTGGTGCTTCAAGGCTGATCAAATCGCGCTAACAGGCACTGCGCCTGTTAGCGCGATTTGATCAGTACTCTTCGAGACTCTTCGCATTGTCGCCTATACGCTCGCCGCGCTGCTTTCCTCGTATTTCGACGGTTACTGTCCATCGAGACAGCGGAATAGCGTTCCCACAGAAAGCTCACGTAAACGTCACTCGTCTCCGCTGCACGAAGCTTCAAGTAGCGTGCGCTGCATGTACCTGGCTTTTAGGCACTCTTATGGCTTATAAAAGCGTCGTTCTCGATGAAACAAAAAAAAATGACGATTTCGCTATCAGGTTATGCTAACCGATCAGTCTAGCCTGACTTGGTATACCCCTTCCCTTTCAGCGAGCATGCAGATGAACCCGTGACGCAGCTTGCTCGAGCTGCGAACGCTGATGCAGTTGGCTAAGAACTTGCAGCTAACTTGGATACGACCAAGCACAACCTTCCGGGGGAGGCTACAAGAATAGCGAACGCAAACCGAGCGCGGCCACCTGTGGAAGGTTCTCTCCTTCCCTGCGGCGCATGACCTCTGCGCGGAGTCGTTTCTTTCGTTAGAAACGTGTTATGGCACAAGCAGCTGCGTGAAAGCAAGATGGATCAAAACAAGCGAAACAAAACGAATGGGGGAAACCCAGGACGAAAATACTTCATGCACGCGCGGCGCTCTTAAACCAGGTGTGCTGCAATTGCTTTAGGGGTTTCAAACGGCCAGAGGTCTATTCGTCGAGCGGTTATATGCAGTTTTAACAAACAGGCTGTGGGCGTTTAAACCCACTCAACGTGGGGCAGCGATTTTCTAACATTTCTTTTTTTTTATACTATATTTTGCCCCACTGTGCTTTAGTCGCTACAGCCTGCAATGTTGGCGATGGCAGCTATGTTGAGAGTGGTAAGCGCCGTGGGCTTCGGTGTCAAAGGCGGCACTGATCATAGGAAGATAGGCCAAGAATGCAAAAGAAAGAGAATCGCTGCAGATAATACGATGCGCACAGCAACATTTCTTCCCGGCCTCATTTAATGTATCGGACATGTTCTGCCCTACTCACAACAGCTCGAGTACACGGCGAAGAACTGGCAGTTTAAACGTACTAAAGGTTATCTTAAAAATCAACGGTTATATTATCATATAACCGTAATCAAGTCAAAATTTTAACTTTTTTTCGGGGTGCTATAGCAGCATCAGACCATTATGATGATTATGATGATGGTGGTGGTAGCCTGGTCCTTTCAAGCGGGTAGTCAAACTCAATGTTCCCTGGCGAAAAAGGAGAAAGCAAAGCTCTAAACCAAAAGGCATAACAGAAGAGAGAAAACATATCTTATGCACAGGCGCCATCTGTGAAGCAATTTTTGGTAGTTCAGAATAAAGTGGCTGCTGTGCTACCTATAGTTGCAGCCGTCACGTTACGCAAGAAGCAGAATGGAGAAGCAGCTTAAAAATAACTATCGTCGTGCCGTGCCATGGTTCACCAGCTGGGTCAAGAAGACAAGAACGCCACTTTGAAACGACTGCAGTCGTTTCAACTTGCCGTTCGCGTTGCCGTTCAACAAAAATGCCTTTCCAACCACAACGTACAGTTGCCGGCATTCCAAACGACGTCGCTTTTCGTTTGCAAGTACACTCGAGCGAGGCCAGCGTCTCACCAAACATGGTGTCGCCCCATCCGAGCACGGTGGCCTCCTTTCCCACCAGGTCGGAGCGGGCCAGCTCGAGGCCGGGTAGGCAGACGGGCTTGATGAGCGCCAGCGGGACGGACTCGGTGAGGCGTAGCAGCGCGATGTCGTTGTAGTACTCGCGGCGCACGTAGTCCTCGTGCTGCACGAACCTCTCCACGTTGTACACGCGGCCTTCGTCCACGCGAATCTGTCCCAGGCGAACGCCGTACTTCTGCGATGGCCTGCACAGTTGCCAACCGAGTGTCGATCAAGTTTCATTCGGCAAAGGTCGCTCCGGCTTGCGTGTGAGTGGTCAGAATTTCCCATCACTTAGCTTTTTTGTCTCTTGTTGCTACTCTTTCAATGCCTTTCCCGAATGCACTCGTGCGTGCCACAGTTACAAGGAAGACTGTTTATATTCCCATGAACGGTGCATTTAATGTCTTTGAATTGTAAATTTATCGGTTGCAACCGCACTAATGGGGGCTTAACGTTTAAAACCCTAAAAAATTCTGAACAGCGATGATAAATGATTCGTTTAAAAGAGTTAATGAGAAGAGAAACACATTCAAGGGGTAACTTTATTTGTAGGACCAGCGCAAGGAAAGTCTTGGAAAAAGAAAAAAATTAGCTGATACGACCAGAGTAAACAATAAGAAAAAGAGTAGGCCGGTCTTTTTTTTTTTTTTTGTCAACAAGTGGCGACTAACTGCGCCCAGGCGTGAAAAACGAACACCACGGAGAACCAAGACAAGGGGAAACGCTGGTGGTATTAATAGCGCGGCTATTAATTATGCGGGCCGTTTTGTATGTGAGGGCTTTCCACGTATCAAAGCGTGCCGCATGTTACATGAGTCGCTGCATGCAACTAACCTGTGCCTTTCGAAGCAGTGAGCGGCCGACAGAACGTATCGATCGTTGATCAAGAATCCACCGCAGAGAAACTTGAGTTCGCTGCCCATGAGTATAGCGGCCTGTAGAAAAAGACAA
Source organism: Amblyomma mixtum (assembly GCF_055824585.1). Lineage (NCBI taxonomy): Eukaryota > Metazoa > Arthropoda > Arachnida > Ixodida > Ixodidae > Amblyomma > Amblyomma mixtum. The sequence continues at coordinate 193,199,476 of NC_143014.1, read as the reverse complement.
GAAACGCAAAGGAATACAATTGTTAACTTGCGAACCGTCACTGTTTTTGAGGCGTGTACTGTGCCCCAACCCCTGTCACTAGTGCGGTATGTTTTAATCAAAAAAAAAAAAAAATGCGCGAGAACGTTCGAGAGGATTGTTTCGCTTCCGTTGGTCACCGCGAAGAGAATCACAGAGCAGTTAGTTGTCTGAAAACTCGTATGAGCATAAAGACGAGCAAACAGCGCCCACTGTATACGCAGGTAGACTGGGAGAGGGGAGGGCAGAATGAAAGACAAGCCGGGAGAGGGAGGCAACGAAGAATAAACCCCGTTCGTGTGGAAATAAAGTGAAAAGCCGAAGGGGGTGCTGACTCTACCAAGCGCTAATTTAGGCTAGGGATGTCCGACCGAAAATTACCAAACTAGTCGATGCCACGTGCCTATATTTTTATGCTAAAGTTACGGGTTTCTTGCTTTTGTCCAAACGCGTATCTGTAGTTTCTTTGCTTATACATATGTGGCTGAGTTCTCCCGTGTGTGGCAACCTGAAGCTCAGCATAAATAACCGGTGATTGATTGGAACGCGCCAGTCGGTGTTGGTGGACGTCGGAGGCATGTAGTGCACTGCACGAGTGCTACAAACACGCAAGTAAATAGCAAGTGCTTGACGAGCGGTGCAGACAGGGCGCGGCACAGGGCGCAGCACAGCGTGGAAGGGGGAGGCTTTGGGAAGGCACGTACCATCCAGGGCCAGGTGTTGTAGTCCGCCTGGCCTCCCACCACGAGGCTGACCGCCGGAGCGATGGCCTTGATGAGGTCCGGGTCCGGCACGCGGGCGTCCACTTTGCCCGTCCGCTTGGTGCGCCGCGGACGGTGCGTGGTGCCCAGCGGCTTGGCTGCTGCGCTGTTCACCTGCGGCCGCACAGCACGTTGAGTGAGCGCCAAATCAGGGCATCTCGACGCAGGATGTGCACTTAGTACGCGCCCTTCTTTGACAACACACACACAAAGCAGCAGGTTGAAAATTTTGACCCGAGCGAGGTGCGTCTCACAAAAGTCGAATTTTTCACCCCACTCTGTACGCAAGAGCGTGGGAGCTTATCCTTTCATAGAGCCGCGCAATGCGTGTCGAGTAAGCGATTGCTTGCCTTCTTCTTGGGTGGCCAGTTGCCTTCGTAGCGCCGTTCCTTGTCCTCCTGGAAAGCGCCCTTCCCAAGGACGTCGTTGTCGTAGCCGTCGTAGCCAGAGCCCTTGCCGTCGTAGCGAGAGCCCTTGCCGTCGTAGCCAGAGCCCTTGGCGTCGTAGCCAGAGCCCTTGGTGTCATAGCGAGAGCCCTTGGCGTCGTAGCCAGAGCCCTTGCCGTCGTAGCCAGAGCCCTTGCCATGGTAGCGAGAGCCCTTGGCGTCGTAGCCAGAGCCCTTGGTGTCATAGCGAGAGCCCTTGGCGTCGTAGCCAGAGCCCTTGCCATCGTATCCAGAGCCCTTGCCATCGTAGCGAGAGCCCTTGCCGTCGTAGCGAGAGCCCTTGCCGTCGGACCAATTGCGGATGGCGCGGGCCTGCCTCTTTGCGAATGTGTTATAGCTGTACCAGTCGTTGGAGCCGGCGTTCCGACCGCCTTCGGCATAGCCCCGCTGGTTCTGCGGCGGCGGCTCCCAGTACTGGTGATGGGCGCCGCCTCCGGCGATGTGGTTGCGGTCACCGGAAGAACCTCGAAACTCCGTGTACTCGTACTGGTGGTTGTGGCTGCTCACCACCTGGTTGCTCTGGTAGACGCTGTAGTGCACGTGGCCTCCTCCTGACGGGGCTCCGGCAGCCGCCGCAGGGGCCTGCCGCTGCGGGGGCGAGGCCCGCGCCGAGTACGGCGGCGTCGTGGTCAAGTACGCGGATGTGCTTCTCTGGTTCACGTTGTAGCCAAAGTTGGCGCTGGGCCGCAGCGTGGGTTGCGTGTGGCCCCTGATCGGCGGCGCCACCGACCCCCGCCGGCTCGAGTCCAGCTGCGAACGTAGAACCCATTTAGTCGGCTCCTTCTTCGTAGCAATGCTCAGTCAGGCCTGACCAAATATTTCCGGGGATTTATAGTTTCCGCTCCAAGCTGCGATACAGCTCTGCGACAGCATCGCCTGCTGCTTCTGGCGGCCACGGTAAATCGGCGACGGTAAGCAGCTGACAACTTCCCTCAGTACGAAACCGTTTTTGAAGATGCTGGCTTGGGTCCCTGTTTATCGGATTAACTATCCGCACCTTTGCTTTTCCCGCCATCCCAGATCCCAACCCGCTCCTCTCGAGGCAGGCGGAACTGCCCTGGACACCTGCAGGCCTACTGCCCTCAGGAGATGGTGTGCCGCGTAGATCAGACATCACAGTTACGACTGCTTTGCTGGATATGTGATCCGTGCTGCCTGAAAGCTACTGCACATCCAAGGGTGGCAGCTTGTACACACTACTCTAATGACCCTTCGCATAACTGTCCCTCTTCAGCGGACATTTTAGAGAATGGAATAGTCGCTAACTGCCAGTAAGCGACAAGTGAACGCGCACGGCACGAGCAGTGTCACTGCTTTATTCTCTCCTTTGGCGTTAACGACCGCTGTTTTTTTTTTTTTTTCGAGGAATTAGTTGGTAACCTGGGAGTTCGAAATTAACAGTCAGGTCAAACTGTTCTACGGTTACAAGTGGGAGTGCTACACCACCACTTCCTGACCCACGATTGACCGCTGCAGTGTCTCGGCTATCGAAGCTGCAGAGCACACGGACGCCAGCTAATCAGAAGCCGAATTTGAAAACAACAACTTTGCGAATTCACCTAGATAGCTGGCAGGCGCTTTGCGGAAGAAACGACACAAAAAGCGCTCGCATTGCATTTGACAGCGTTTCATTATTTCACTGCAAAATTTCAGTCGTTGCCTACAGCCCATAACCATAACCAGCCCATAACTCAGAATGCTTGTCTATCCGAAGCGGTCACCCTAGACTATAGCCACTCCGCAAAAAAAAAAAAAAGGGGGGGGGGAGCGCATTAACAAAGCTTCCTGTCCAAAAAAGCAGACCATCGGTCCGTGTTTCTCCAGGCACAAAAACTCTCACCTTTGAATTCGATGGCGTCCCGTAAACGTAGCTCTTCTTTACTGTCGAGGGAAATCGCGTTGAACTCGAAGATCGCGCGGTATTGGTTGACGTCTTCAGCGTGGACGTCTTCGGAGCCTTCGTCGTCGCTGAAGCGTTGACTTGAGGCACGACCAGAATTCCGCACTCTGCGTGACATGAACAAGGTAAAAATGTCTTAACCGATGATTGTTCGAAATTTGTTCAAATTAAAAAATAAAAAGAAGAAAATGCCTACCGGTATTACCAAAATGCCATTGGAGCGCTACGTTAACGCTAGCATTTATAACAGATGAAAGCAAGGTCTGCAACTCGAGAAACCTATAAAAATGAAGGATGAACAATGACAACGCGAGGCTGAAGTGAAATTAATCGTTGTGGAAACTGAACACGACCTCGCACCTCGACTACGTAACTTGACCACTGTCGACGGAGAGGTTTGTGTGGTTCAGCTTTCGTGCACAAAGTTTATGGTCACAGCATGTAAACTAACTGGTTGATGGTGGTGCCTCAAGTCAGCGTCACCCTGTGGCGCATATTGTGCGAATTTGTGCACGCTGCAATGATCGCATTTGATTGCGAGCTCCCATTACTAAACGAGAAATAGTAGTCGAATATATAGACAACATGTAGACATCAGACGCTCAGAGAAGTTGCTGGGCGCAAAAACCAGCCGAAGCCAGAGCTGCTTGCCCTCCCCCATAGAGATTGGTGAGGCTTGCCCTACCCCTTCCCCACGAGGCAAGTCGCAAAGTCGCGAGGCGGTTTCGCGCACGAAAAGCTTTGTGAACCTTGCCTCGCGTCCTAGAACCGGCTTTAATGATTTTTTGCCTCACCGCCGCAAAATGTGGCCAAGCCTTTCGTTGTAGCAGCTGTGGGCAGAGAAAGTTGTGCGCGCCGTATCGTGACTTATCGGTCTGCGTTTCATCGATCTTGATCAAGCAAATCGGGATATCCCTCGTCGAACACACAAAGAAACAACAACAAAAAAAGAACGTGAGCTCGAGGTATCCAGCGCATGCCACGGTTTTTTCCGTTCCTTCCCGAGCGTGTTTTGTCGCTCTAGCCGAGCAAATCGGAGAGACCCGCGGTGGCCGCGACCTTGGGGCCCACGCATACGCCATAGCTGGCCGCGCGTCTCTGGTCGTTTTCGCCGTCCTCGCCGCAGGTTGCACCCCCCGCGCGAGTTTCCTCCGCGGGTTCCCTACAGGAAGCGACAGTCCGCGTGCGATTCGCCAGCCTCCCTCGCTGGCCGGCGCTTCCGATCGGGCCGCCAGCGGCGCGCGCTCGAGCGTAATGATTGCGCGCGCTGCGCTGACGAGGCTGGCGCCGAAATTTTCAGCGGCCGAGGAAACGGATGCCGTAATCGCCGAGTCCGCCATCGTCGATAAACTGGCCGGCACTCAGCTCAGCGAGTCGAATAAAGTGAACCGAGTTGCGCGCGACAACATGCAGGGATTGAACAAGGCCTTGGCTCGGCATGCTACAGGGACTATAGGTGCTTTGGTAGGGACGTGACGACAGCACAGGCACACTTCCGGGAGAAAGCGTAGGAGCTATCGAAATATGGGGTTCACTTCTGTTGCGGGGGGTTCCTTCTGCAGCAGCCCCTGCAACGCTGCTTCCTTGCAGATTGTCAGTGTTTCATAGCTGACAGCGAGATAACTAAGAAATGGACAGGCGGGGACATTAACCAAATGAGGGAACAGAGAGAAAAGAAAACTAGAGGGATGTCACAGTGCTCACACGCGCACGCGCAAGAACCTAAACTGGAAAGGCGGGTGAATGCTCAAGACCAACTACGTTTAGCGGCTCAGAAGGAGTCTGTGGCTGGAAAATGGCGAGTTTGCACATCAACGCTAGGGAGGAGCATATCTCTTTGTGTGCAAGAAGAGATAATTTCCTTCTCGTTTTTCACATATCTGTGCAAAGCTGAAGCCCATCTCCATGGCGAATCACTGGCCGCCGCGGTGGCTCAGTGGTTATGGCACTCTACTGCTGACCCGAAAGAGGCGGGTTCGATCCCGGCCGCGGCGGTCCAATTTCTTTGGAGGCGAAATTCTAGAGGCCCGTGTACTGTGCGATGTCAGTGCAAGTTAAGGAACCCCAGGTAGTCGGAATTTCCGGAGCCCTTCACTACGGCGTCCCTCAAAGCCTGAGTCGCTTTGGGACGTTAAACCCCCTTCGAACCATGAACCAAGCTGAAAGAAACACTCAGGACAAATCCATCCGATTTTCTAAGAATTGATTCTGTGGCTCTTTCTTGATATGCTGACGTTCGTTTGGGGGCAGAAGGCAGATTTATTGCCAAATGGATTTTGAAATGGTGCATTTTTTTTTCTCTGCCATTTGACAGAAACTCGTGACGTCAAGACAGAAAAAAAAAAAACAAGACTCCGTGATCGCCATTTCGAAGTGAATGGTGGTGTAGTTATAGCCTCCGAGGTCTGCGTGGAAAAAAAAAAAAAAACTACCTTCACTTCACCCCAGTGCCTTTGTGAAGACAGTGTGCGGCGGTGATACCTGAATTTCGCTTTCGAACCTTTTCTAGCGTCTAGAAGCTCCGTTTTTAGCGAAAGTAGCTGCTTTATCATTAGAACACGAAGCCTCAGTTTATCCCCCTCAGTGGCCCTTTCAGTGGAAGCCCACCTTTCAGGAGTACTGGCCATCGCCATCGGTTCAGGTCATTCTGTACGCGTGCTGCTCTCACCAGACTTCGTCCGACAGGCGTCTCTGGTGCCCTTTGCTGTAATCGACACGCGTACCTGCCAAGCGGCGGCCTTTCGAGACGGCCTTGAACAAGAAAAGAAAATACCGCGCTGACTCGAGCTTCGGCGATTCCCCACCGATGACGAAACCATCGGGAACGTGCTCGGAAAAAAAGAAAAGCGCTTCCGCAGTGAGCAGGCCTTTTTTCGTCAGCGAGCTCTCAGCGGTCTTTCTGTGAGCCTCCGGCCAGACCAAGCCGAGAGACGAAACCAGTTCAATGTGCGCTCACGGCGCTGTAGCTGTGAGAAGGAACCCGAGCGATTCCGGCTGATTTGCGCAAGCCGAGTGTCGCGAATCCGCTTGGGGACAGGACCTTTCTATAATTTCCCCGTAGCTCTCACTACTGTATCCGCTTAATACGAAGATACCTCTCGGCATCGAAGTTAAAGGGCGGAACTGTGACAGCTCTCCTGTAAAGTTCAGGCAAGGATCTACGCAAGGCTACAAAAGAGCATATCCAAGCGTGCTCAATTGCTCCGCTCTAAAAGGTCCCCTGTATGATCCTGCAGACGAGAGAACTGAGAGTGTGTAACTCCGGAAACTGCTGGTAAATAATAACGGTCGCAAGTGTTTGGCAAGAAAAAAAAAAAAGAAACACGTCAGCCTGAAACCTTGGTACCTTTCCTGGCATCAGATGCGCCCTTACAGTTCTAATAATAATGCACGCAGTGTCCTGCGGTCCATCTAATATGCGAAACAAAGCTGGCAATTGATCTTGATTCTGAGAATCGGACTGCTGAGTCGTGGGGGGGGGGGGGGGGTCTGCTCGATTCGAGGGGCTCCGACAGGCATCAGCTTGCAATGCGCAAAAATACCGACATCCAGATGCATAGCCACCACCGAAGTCTGAAAATTAGCCCAACTCTAACAACCGTACTGACGCCAATCTTTGCTTTCACGCTCCGGCGTTCGCTGCTAAGTCCAAAGGTCGCCAGATTCAATCCTGGCCGCGGCGGCAGTGATGGCAGCGTCTCGATGGAGGTGGAACGCGCAAAAGCACCCGTGTGCTGTGCGATGTCGTTTAGGAGCCCTAGGTGGTCAAACATAATCCGGGGCCTTCCACTGCGGCGTCTCTCATTACCCATGTGCAGCTTCGGGACGTTAAACCCCACAAACCCAGCCTAACTTCCATACATCCTATACGCCTGCTGAGCCAACGCGCAGTGCTCATTATTAGTAATGCATACCAGCCGCCAGTTCTCGACCATGCAGCTGAGAATAGTTGGCCAGCGGACGGCTCTCGGGCGCTTCGCGAAAGCGGGGGCTGCAGCAGCCTTTCCTGGCTGCCGGGAGCCCTTCCGGTGGCCGCCGCTGCTGTTGCTGACCGCCCTGGTGCGCCTTCCCGGGAAACAAGCGGGCCGTTCCCCCGGGCCAGCTTATTGCATAGGAAATCACGTGCGCCGAGATGCGCATTTCCGGCGCAGGATGTGCGACACTTCGGAATTCACGGACGGCATGCGAGCGCCTTCCACGACAGCTTCGCCTCGGCATCCTTTGTTTGCGAACACTGCGCTTCTCGAAATAGCTCCTTCTGCTGCGGAACAAACAATACGACGAACGCTTGCGAAACGGAGGCTACTGCAGCGCTATCGCGTCGCCAATAATCGGCCCCACCGCCACTGCTGCAGGCACTCCTTTCGTCTTAACTGTGGACGCTGAAGAGTTGCACAGTGGCTGTTTCACATACTGAATGCCGCCTGTGCATAGCGCGGCTCATATGCAATCATTCGAAAGGACTTTTACAGTTCAGGCCGCATAAAAACGCTGCCAGCCGATCAGTGGCCAGCCTTCTCTGCTCTGCTCGCAAGCGACACACGTGTACCTTACATAATTAGAGCACGCTGCGCTGACAAGTGTCCTTGCCAGCATTCCGATAGGCCCTCCGTGGGCGTTGCAATATTGCTCGTTGGTCTGCAGTCGGCACGTGGCGCTAGCACGGTGGAAGCGGTGGCGCGAGCTCCCTGAACCGGTTCGCAGCAGTCCAGAGAGGAGGTGCTAACACAACTGTGTGTACGCGATGGAATGGTCTAGGCAGTGGTGTTTAGCTGTCTATAAGGAAGTAGTGCCAATCTAGAGCGTGTTCACAGCTGACAAGGTGGGATATTTTGTCCGGCCCAGCATTGTGGTGCGGATCGCCATGATACCCAGACTATCTGAAAGCGAACGGACACGGCTGCCTTTCTTGAAGCACTGGGCTTGTACGCCACTGCCGCAGTTGTGTGACCCGGCCTGCGTTGTGTTCGTCCCTCTTTTTTTTTTTTTTTTGCGCGCGCTCCTGTTTCAGTGATATGCATGAAAAAGACCAAAGCTTTATCAGATAGCAGAGACTGTATGAGAGAGCCGATGTCCAGGGTCTCTGTTCTGTGGCTGTTAGCGATGGTGCGGTTGCATGCAGGGCTTGTTTGATATGTGTGAATAAATCTATACGGCCATCTAACGATGTGACCACAGTCGGCCACAGAGGCCCGAAAGCAGGGAGAAATTTTCTTGCCCTAATTTTGGCAATTAACTTTTTGATTGCACTGATATATACGAAAGATCGGCCGTCACAGACGTGGCATTCAGTGGCAACAATGGTAAAAGAAACACGCAAAATGCAATGCACTCAAGGATATCGGTTAACCCGCACATTCACAGTCCTTAATCAGACAGGGAGTCCGTAACCTCGTACTTAACGTATTGTTATGGCGTTCGGCATCCACGGATCGACCTTAAGGACTAAACACCAATGTCATCTGCGTGGTCACAGGGTCTAAAGTATTGGTGCTGATTCCTTTGTATGTACGCAGGCGCAATAGCTAGGACTAATGACCTCTGTAACGCGCGCATAAACGCTGGAGGTACATTTTTTTTTCTATTCGCAGCATTGTGTTTGCGAGTAAAAGGCGTGTTTCCTTCCTCGGGTGTTCTTATGGTTTCTTTTTTTTTTTGTATACGCTTAAAGTCCAGAACCATTACGCATTATGATGGAATGCTGCAGGAAGACTCATCTCGGTCCTCTTATTCAGCTCATGAAGCTGTACAAGAAGTCATACGAGTATCGTTGCAGAAACACAACATGAAGCCGGAAACGAAAGCCATTCTGACAGATGTACCGGCATCAGTGCGCACAGCATCGCTCCTGCGGTACTGCGTTGTGTGTTCGGTGTCGTCAGGGCTCCCCGAGTTACATCTGTCAAACCACCAGTGTCAGTATAAGCGCAGGACTCACCCGAGGGCCGGCGGAAGGCGATGAACTCGGGCGTGTAGGGGCGGCCCGTGCCGGACCGTGAGTCCTGCGGGCAGCACACCTTGGCCACGTGGCGGTTCCAGCCGCAGATGGTGGGTCGGCCGCCACTGCGCACCTGCTGGATAGCCGGCGAGCAGAGCGTGATGTCTCGGCAGACCAAGCCGGCGGCACACGGCGGCTTCTCCTCGGGGAAGACGATGGGCAGGTACTTGCTCCGCTCGGTGGGCGACCCTGCGTGCAGATCATCTCATTTGCACCGCGTTTCACGCCGCCAGTCGACGCGCGGCTGCGTTTCGCTCGCTTGTGGCTGCTGTTTGTTGTTGGGCCGATAGTTCTGTACGTGCAGATATTGTCAGGCGGAGGGCACAGTCTGTACGCGCTCCACATTGCGCTCATTGTCATAGTTAAAATGACGTTGTTATGGCGCTAGACCAGTTTTTCGCGGAACTGCGTCGTGTACAAGTGACGCTTACAAATCCCACTAATGGGGCTAACGTCTGATGTGCACAGCACCGACATCATTGTCCTGGAACACGATATCGCTGACATGGCCGGAGAGTACCACAAATTAGGGGCTCTTAAGGAGGTTTGACTTAACGAAGACGATGACTATAACGGTAATGGCACGAGCCGACGACGCAGCAATGCGTCATCCAAGTCTATTAATATTTTATTGAGCGGCTTACTAAGCTACTTGCAATTTGTTACTATTCCAACACGCGAAACAGCTCCGTTGTCATCGGACTCTGCAGGCTGTGCAATGACTAGTAAATGTCATCCTACTTTCGGGACCAAGGCATAGCTGTTGCCTCTTCTGCACTAAGAGCCGTCCCAAACATACGCTTTGCCCTTGCTACGGGCTGTGCGATGTTTACATATTTTCTCCTAACTGAAAACTGCGTGGTAATGAGGGAGCAGTGGCCAGCGACACAATATCATATGATGAATGCAGCTGGCGTGATTAGCATATTGAATATGTACGCCACACGGTGCACCGCTTCCATGTGTTTATATGCTGTAGGATGCTTGATCAAAATGCGGCACTGCCTTACTACGCCCACTTTGAAATGAGCTGTAATGCAGAGGGATAGCTGGTTGGTTTCTGATAACTGACATTCTGCCAAATGTTTGCACCGAACGACCGAACAAGCACTCTTAACTTCCAGCTTGAGAACTGGTAGGCCAGCAAAATCTATGACCTCATGGTGGTGCTGTCCCGACAAGCAAGAACCGGTGCAGCCCACCTCAGGTCTAATTTCTACGGATCCACCACCTGACCACATTACCGGGAAGTGCGACGCGACTGTCGGAAGTGATAGCCAAGGGTCCAATTTTCCTGTGGCGACGCCATGAAGCGGTGGCATTGAAACAAAAGAAATTTGCACTGCATAAAACATTGCCTAGTGTGCAAAACTCGGCTCCGTTTCCTCGGCTGGGACAACGGGAAGGCTGGGTCGCTTTTGTAGCAGCGTTGATCATTGTACACACGCGTGGGTCAGCATCTGGGACTCTTCTTTTTGTTAGTATCCTTCTTCATGTTTTTATCTCTCCTTGTACTGTCTGGATTTTTCATTTTTCTTTTTTTTACGCTACTGAGAACTTACTACCTTCCGACTCAAGGTTTATTCGCTTTCATCGTTACTGGCATCAACGATGCACCGTCGCCACCACCTCCTCATTAAGTCCGGGTCATAACAAAGAGGAGCCTATGTTATAACAACAAAAAAGATTAATGACTAGAACACACCCGACATACATACAGCAGTGGGGCCCACACACAGTTTCAGCGTCGAATGTGCTCTCCGCGGCGTTACAGCTCGTTCGGTCATGAACCGGGCCTCTCTCCTTGTTTTATTCTGCCTTCTCCCGAGGCCTTTAACGTGCAAGTGCCCAAATCCTGGGAAAGCGTAGGCACGCCAACGGGGGCGCAATTACTGTGAAGTGGTTCGCGGTTTTCGGCTGGGATACAGCACCTGGAAAGCATCGGCCGCAGCAGCGCGAACCCACGAGCGCTGCGCCCGTTCCTCCGTCCGGGTCGCTTCCTGAGCCCCGCGAGGGCGCCAGTCTCAAGGCCACCGCAGCGTCGCTTCCAGCTGAGCGCCCGACAAGGTCGCCCCCCCCCCCCCACTCCCCCCTTCTCGTGCTCGGCCGGCCCGACGCGAGGGCAGCCAGGGAAGTTCGAAGAACTGGCCCCACTCAACAGCGCAGAGGGCAGCGTTCGCTTACGCCTTCGTCGAAGTCCGGTGTTGGTTACTGCCCCAAAAAGAAGCGAGGTGCCCATCTTTTTTAGGCGGAGATGGCCGCAAAAGATACTTGATTAACTCTGGAACGCGTGACTTTCTCACAACAGCGCCGCGGTCGATAAAGCCGGGTAACCTGAAAGCGCGCTTTACTAAGCCGCCAGCCGACTTTCCGTCGCTTAACCAGCTTACTCGCGCCGGCAGTTGCAAGCACTTCGTGGGACGCAGAAAGACCAATGGGGCCGGCTTCGAAGCATAACTCACTGGACTCTCCGCTCGTTACGGCTTCCTTTTTGCTCGTGCATTGCATTCCATTATTTTTCGAATTGCGAGTGTGCTTTGGTCGAGAGAAAACAGGCTGGGCTCCCGTAGTTTTCGTTCTCTCCAGGGAAAGTGGCTACTATAGTCGTCTGTCCTCGCCCCCAACCCCTTTCTCACATCCCCACGAGAGTGGTCACTCTACAGTCACTCAAGGCGCACCAAGATCACATGAAAGCAGATGGCGCACTGCTGAGAGTGTCCACCTTCCGCCCCATCAGACTTTTGCGCCTGAGAAAAGTCCCCGATGCAAGTGCCGCTGTAAAACCGCACAGCGTGTCCGCTCTTAGCATGGCCACCTTCCAATCATCCGGTGCTCTAAAATATCAAGACAGGGCTGGAGCATCGCTGCTTGAAAGACGGCCTCTCTGAAAGTTGTGCAGCGCTTGCGTTTAAAACGGACCAAACGCTTTCGTACGCTCTGCTCCTGACGAATCACAATCAAGTGGTGCGTGGTCTCTCACCAAGAATACAACCCGTACGCACGAAATGACCAGCCAAATGATAGCCCATAGAGCGGCAATATCAATCGCAATTTTATACTACCGCACGGGCGGTTTCGTCCCTGGCCTCACCTGCGCATTGCACGCGCGTAAACATGAGAGGGGTTCGGGAGGCCATCACAAAACCTTTTTTGGCACCCTTCCTGGCATCCGGATGTTGGGAACGTTTTGCGCAGTTTTCTCAGCCAACCCTGCATTATCAGGCGCATCGTAATATCTCCTTGCACGCAAAGACAAACATGTATAGCGGGCTTCATATGTCAGTAATAGCTTATTCTTCGCAAGAGTAGGCATTGTGTGGCGGAACTGACCGTTACGACCCACCGAACTGTCAGCCCCTAAAGACAGCCGAGCGGCACTGAGGTCGCACGAAGAGAGCCTGGTTGCTTTTCCGCTCAGGTCTTCTACAGCTGCCAAGCGATCGGACAGTCACTATCTAAAATACGCAGGCCGCTTGGCCGGTGGTCATTATAGGGTCACCGGAGAGCATCGTGAGGCCCGTGAGAAGCTCCTGGCGTTCTCAAAATTTTGTACAGCCAGATGGACAACTGTTAGCAAAAGTTTTTTGAGATTCAGAACCCTAAAACTACGAAAGGAGGTCCGGCGGCTGGATCCATGGCGCACGAACGCACCTACATCTGTGACAAATATACTGAGATTTCTGGGCACGTTAAATAACCCGAGGGGCTTTAACGTGCCCGTTACCAGGCACGTTAAAGAACCAGGCCCCTACGCTATACCTTACTGCCCACAGTGTCACTTCACTTTGGTGCATCAACACCAGTTAATAATTACATCAACCTATGACAAAGACTGCAATAGTTTCGATTACCGTAATAGGGCTAGCTGCATAATGACAGCCTCAGAGCTTCAATCATCTAAAATTGTGGTCTCTGTGGAATGGAACTAGTGTTGTCCCGCCACGTCTTCACAAATGAAGGTCCCAGCAGCATCATGGAAAGCAAGAAAGGAGAGCTGAATTAACTCGCCTGTAAAGACTCCAGATGCTATAGACTTTACATCGTGCGGTCATCCTCCTTGGGTGGACGCAGAATAACCGCCACTGTGGGCAGGGGAAGCGCTATAACTGCAACATTTCCGACAATAAGATCCCTTGCAATCGCCAAAGAACTGTAAAATGAACTTTGTCCCGTTTTCTAAAGCATGTAGCGACCCAGGAGCCCCAGGGATGGACACGGCGACTTTTCCCTGGGTCACAGGCTAAACGACCCGCGAGCATGTGTTTGCAACCTGGTCACAGTTGTCATTGATCTACAGCGTGGATTTTCATCCGCATGAAATTGGTGCGCGCAATATATATGGTCCGCTGTCCAGGTAGCTATAGATAACGGACGGTATTTTCTCACAGATACAGTCTCGTCCTGATGAAACATCGTTGTGTGTTTTCGGGATGAATAGCTAACACGATTAAATAAAGAAAGGAAAACAACAAGGAAGGCAATGTGTCGCAGTGAATGATATCTGGCTACGCGACCGACCGACGGTAATAGCGATGGTAAACGACGATTAGAGGACTTGGCCCGTCCCAGCCAATGAGAGGAGCCCCGCTCACCCGGCGCATGCGCCCCTCTTTCTCGTTGCTTTTCGATACGCGCTCCTTCTCCCCTCTTCTTTCGTTCAGCTCCTCACTACGCATCACGGACAAGCCGCAGGAAGACACCTGATAGCAGGCAGTCCCACAGGAGGAAGAGATGCTGCCTACGACGAGACAAGTCTCCGCGGGTTTGTTTCTTTTACGTTCGAGTCGTGCAGCCGGTCCATTCCCAGCGAACACTGGGATCCGTTCCGGTGTCTGCTGCGACCGCCTGCGCGGCGAAGGCAGGTAGCATTGACCCCTTGGCCACAGATTGGAGGGCAGCGCGCCCTGTGGACGGAACGAACGCTGCCCGATTCGGAGGTCGCGCATCATGCACGCGCACAGCTGAGCTCGTCGCCGACGTGCCAGAGGAAGATTGCGCAATATCTTCTTTTCATCTCCTCTCGCGCTTTTCAGAGCCTGCGCTCAGCCGACGCCAAAGCAAAAAAAAAAAAAGAAGTCAAGGTTGGCCTCCATCAACTATACACGCTGCGATCGCTGCTGCTCTGAGGAGGCACGAAAATTCTTTGCGCAGAGGGAGTAAAAGAAACAGATGAACGTGGCACGGAGAAAAGGCAGTGCCCTATTCGAGCTTTGTTGTTTTTCGTATTGTCGACTTACGCAGCCGACTGGTATGGCCACTTCGGGCTAAGCAGTAAGAGTGACATAAGCAGGTAGTGGCCGGATAGCTCGAGATCGCGGCAAGCTGAACAGCCTTTCTCGCTTCTGGATGCCTGTTCAGGTGACTTTGTTTCCACAGCGAACAAAGATGCCTCTTGGGATTTCGGGCACCTTTCCGCGATCGGTGCCGCTCCGTAAGGCCGTACGCGCCAGCCGACTGTCTTCGAGATTCTTGCACTGTGCGTACGTTCACAAACGACGACACGAGATACAGGACAGCGTTCCATCGTTCATCGACTAAGCGCACGGTGCAAGAATGAACGGAAGCAGCTAGTACAATTTGCTGCCTATTATGTCTTCGAGAAATTGAGTTTCTTTGTAAGCCGTAGTTTCTTCTCGTCTGGCCAGAAGGCGAGAAAAAAATCCGGCGTAAGCCCGGCAGTATCCGGAGTTAGTGATCTCGCGGGTATGTAATGTGCAGTTTTAGCCTGAAAATAATGTGGCAATTTTTTCTGGAACAATAAACTACGAGTGATTATTAGATAAAAACATTGCTGGTGTTTAAAAAAAATCCATTGTGTTTTATTCCAGGAAATAAAAACCCATGAGATACGTGATATTTTGACGATTTGTATCAGACTATTCATCCCCTATCTGCAAGCTTTTTTCCTTTCTCTATATTACTCTTTCTCTCTCTCTAAAAGAAATCACATATCTAATTCGGGAATACTAGGAAGATTAATCTCCGATGAGGAGGATTAATTACGGGTTGCTTTCAGCTATTTTCTCAGCCAGCGCGGTCTGCTCGACATAATGGCCATACAACCTCTCCTTGGTTAATTTTGTGCAGCGAACAAATGCAGACTTCAGTACTCCCTGTTACGCTATACCGAAGAAAAATAAAGCACGCGGCGCAGCAATTTAGTGAGGATCCTGCGCTAAATATTCAACGAGCGCACTTTGCTCGCAACGAAGCTTTGTGAATTAACTATTCTACTAAGCACCAAAAGCGGAGTACGCGAGCTGTTTTCACACACATTTTTTCTAGAACCAGCCTGCTCTGCACCTTTTGCTCCGTCGACGCCGTTCTGGTAGCAGTGGGGCGTCGCAAGCTTGCATCTGACGGCTACACAGCTATTCACAGCGTGCGAGAAAACACAAACGGAAGCAAAGCGCTATAAGCGTACTCCGTCATATATGGACTTTCCGAGGCCGATAAATATTCAAAGGTGAGTCGACTACGGCGCCGTTCGTGACTTATGGCGACCCCCTCAGCTGACCAAACAGCGACGGAATAAGCACAAAGAAATCACCTTGTGGCTCGCTGTCATGGGCAGCGAGTGGAGAGTAAAGGAGGTCTAATCCGACGGGGGAAGTACGCAGCGAAATTAGTGCCTAATCAAATAAGGAGTCATTGGCGCCGTGTGTTGTTCATGGTAGTATTCCTTCAGACGCTTTACTACGTCAGAAGCGAACAGAAACGTAGGGGGGGGGGGGGGGAAATGTGACTGCTGTACTCAGGCGAGCTGAGCCTAAAGAAAGCCTCGGCAGTGCTTGCGTGAAAACGATGGGCTAAGGCCAAACGCGTTTGATCGCTCAGTGAACAGAGTACGCGGCCACGTTGAAAAATTCGGTGAGCGCTATACCTTAAAGACGGCACATGTGGGACTTGCTTCGCATTAGTTAAGAAGCGGTTGAAGCATATAAAAGTGTTTTCGAAAATAATCCCCGCCGAAGACGCTGTCGGGATTTCCAAGGTCATCACACATTGCTCACAAACGTGGGATGCAATACCGCCTCTAGCTGCCGTGATATGTTTTCATTTCCGTGGCTGTAGCGAGAATGACACGCAAGGATAAAACGCGGGCATTATTATAAGAGAGCAACCAGCCTGCGTGTTAAGGCCAGTTCAAGCGAGACCCTTAGTCTAATACTGTACAACAGCGGCATGTAAAAGCACCTATATGATCACATATATACCAATAGTGTGGTTTAGATTCTGCCAGGATCAGTGGAGTTAACCATTTCAGCCTTTCTTGCAGAAGTAGTATCGCGGATTTTCAATTGAGTTAATTTATTTGTTAGTTAATAAACATCAGTGCTAGTAAAGAAATCAAACCATGACTTGTGATTTCAGGAAACATGCGCATTTTGCGGAACCGATTTGCGAAGATGATAAAATTTTGCTTCGTTAATTTACTAGCCGCCGCGTTGGCTCAGTGGTTATGGCGCTCAGCTGCTGACCCGAAAGACGCGGGTTCGATCCTGGCCGCGGCGGTGGAATTTCGATTATGACGAAATTTTAGAGGCCCGTTTGCTGCGCGATGTCAGTGCATAGTAAAGAAGAGCACGTTAAAGCCCTTCACAACGGCGTCCCTCATAGCATGAGTCGCTTTGGGACGTTAAACCCCCATAAGCCAAACCAATTTACTCGGACAGGATTTATTTATTTCCCAAGCTAGGATTGCCTTCTAGGATGAAACTTTTGCTTTTCTGAACACAAAATCTCTCGCCGCTTTGTACGAGCACGTTTGCATATTACACTCAATGTAAAAGTAAATGTACCACGAAGGGAAGAGGTAATAATAACACGCTGTCACACCGTTATGAACCAAAAGATATACACGAGCTTTGGTTGGGCGGCATTCTAATAACTTGGATAAAGTAAATGTTGCAGTGTATGAGCTCACAAATTAAAATCACGTTATTGCGAGTTAACTCCAAGAAACGAAGATTTCTGGGGCTATCATCACAGGATCACATTACAATTGCACGGCAACAACATGGACAGATACATAGGCAGTAGCGGTAGCCTACAGTGGCCGCTATTTGTTTTCTCTCTCATTTCTTTGTACCGCGCAGAAACAAACAAGCAAAAAAGAAACACTATCTCGAGCTCTTGAGCACGGCTGCTGTATCTGCTGTCCGTGCACAAGGCTTGTTGGTCAAGATTCGTGAACTCAGTGCTGAAAGGTTGTTCCGAATTTCACAGTACCCAATCGTTAAGCGCTGCGGGGCCAATCGCAGGAGAATCAAGCAGGTCGCCGCGTCGGGTACGCATCTGGCCTCCTCGCGAGAAGGACCTGTTGTCATCGAGGGCGAGAGAAACCGCGGCGCAGCTGGCACTGACCTCGGGCGACGGCGAGCATCAGAAGAAGGATGGCTGCTCCGGCGCCTCCGCGCATGGTGACCGCGTGCTCGACCGGCGGAGGAGGGCTTCTGCAGACTCGCTGGCGCGACCCGGGTGCGTGCAGGTCCGATCCTGGCCGCTGCCTCGGTGCGACTGGCGTTCGGTGAGACTCCGAGCGGAGGACGGCGGCCGGTCCCCGCGGCCAGGCGATCTCCTCTCTTGCGGCAGCCCCTCTCCCTTCCTGTCGAAAATTACCCGCGGCCGCTCGGGTTCGCCGCACTTGGTCTATCCGCGGCGGCAGCAGCAGCACGCTCGGAGGGAAGGCTCGGGGTCGGCGCGGGGGAAAAATCGCGCGCACGCAGCAGAACGCACTCCCGATGTGACACCGGCGCTGGGCGCTCGGAGCTTTCTCGGCAGCCGCTTATCGCCCGCGCCCTTTTTCAAACTTTCCCGCGACGGTCACTTCCGGGTCCGCGCCACGCCGCTGACGTCGCGGCTCACGTCGTCGTCGCCGCTGCTGCTGCTCCTCCCGCGCGTGGACGACTTTCTGACGTGTGCGACGCGAGGAAGCGCGCGCTTATCGGCCGGCTCGGCGCAAGGGTCGGCATTGTTCCCACGGATGTTGCGCGCGGCGCCAGAGGTGCGAGTTCTTCGAGTCCTCGCCGCAGTGGGCTCGAGCGGGAGGCGGGCCGCCGAAGAAGGTGCTTCAGGAAGTGCTGCTTGGGAGCGGTGGTCGCACGTCGGATGCCGCAAGGTGCGTTGACGTCGGGAGCCCTCCGCCGACGCTCTGTGCCGCTGGGCTGCGCGCTGTCCCAGCCAGTGCTCTTCGTGGAACTCGGCGGCCCATGGGAAACGCTTACGCAGGGTCCCCCTGTAAACAGCCGCCCGCTCCAAGACAGTTCCTCCTGTAGGCGCACGCGCGGGGCAGCACGTGCAATGGCCACCTGTGAGCTGCTCCCCTCCAAGGACGATCGAGTGATCGCCGGAATTGTACCTACGCGACGCCACCTTGTTTACAAAACAATGCGGCGCATACGACGGTGTACTTGTTCCGTGACTTAAACGGAAGCTAGCTAGCAGCGGCCTTATCGCTTTGTGGAATGGAAACATTCGTGCGCAGGCGAGAACGGAGTGAAATAGTCATGAGAACACGGAGCGTGCTCTGCATTTCGATGCGAACTCTGCTCTGCTACGGCATGCACGACCATATAAAGAATTCTTCGAACTTGTTCCTCTCCAGGTCACGACAGGGCTTGGTTGGCATGGCACCTAACCCGAGAACTGGCACTGCTTACGCAATGTGTGCAGTGTTTTGTCGATGACGCACGCTCTTGTGCTTGTAATCTACGTTGCTCTCATCACTGCGAGCGGCTTGGTCGTTTTGTTCTTGATACGAACACCTCTGAATGCGGAAGAATAACATGAAAAAAAAAAGACGGCCAAGAGCGCATACGGCTTGCTTTGCTACTCACATTTAGGCCTCGAGTACTGCAACAGTAAATGAGAATGCCAACGTTGTGCTCATCCAGAAAATTTTAATTCAAAGCTGTGGTATTTTCACAGCTTGAAAAAAGACAGCACAATATGGTGCAATGATTTATTGCTCGTGCTTTCTGTACACGCAGCCAGACTGCTAATGCGTCCAGGCAGAATTTCCCTGCAGTAAGTTGATGAACTAGGAATAATGAATCTCGCCTCGTTATTTCTCATTGTTTAATTACGTGGACGAGCATATGAGCACACAACAGCAGCACCCGGAAATCTCGCACGCAACAGCGAAGCATACTTTGGTTCTGCAGTGCTGCACACTACTGGGTTTGGTTTCATCCGAAATTGACTAATCTTATTTATTTCGCTTCCTCGAAAAGGCCCTGACAAAGGACGGCCACACCAATGGGTAAAGAAAAATAAACGGACACGCGCACTAGCCTCAAGCCGTTTGCTCTGCTAGAAAAGTAAAAAACTAAATCACTCGTAAGAATTACAAGTCCCCCTAACTCTGCTTGCGATTCTATTTATTCTTCTAATTTCTACTTTTGAATAAGGTAATTCATTTGCGTGGTGCTTTTGTTAAACGGCATGTTAAGCATTAGTGCGAATCTCTGATTGATAATGCGAAAATAGCCCGTTTCCAACCAGTCGGGTTTCAACAATTTCCTCGCAACAGAGCAGGGCTCTGCAGTGCTCCCAAACGACCGTGGTGACGATTGACGGTGCGGCATACTTTTTTTCTCTGATCAGTTATTTAATCTCCCTGAACGCACAGATCTCCGCGAACGTTCCTGTATGCCGGGTATAAGCAAACGGCATCCCTGGTACTCCGTAGCGCAGTATTTGAAGCCAACTGAATAACGTTGTTCCATACATAAAAACAGCTTCACGGAAGATTCCGCAAGACGTGCAGCCCTTCTTCCAATCTCAGAGCGAGCGGCCCCGGTGACGCCAGTGGCCGCCGGCGAAACGCACGCGTCTCAATCATCACCTGGAAGTGCGCACTCTCACCTTTCGTCGCTCGCACGTTCGGCCTTTCTGCGCCCCTGATTTTTTTTTTCCCCCTCGCACCCATTTCGACTGGACACGCCGTTGACTGCTTTGGTTCGGAGATATGATAAACGTTTCATTGCGCGCCAAAAAGTGCTGCGGCAGGCGAAAATATGCTGCTACCTTCTTGGGATACAAAATTTCCTACGACAAAAAAAATGCATTGATGAAAGAAAAAGTGAAGTGCTCACTCTTGCCTACTGCTGGTTCTAATTTTTTGGATAAAACGCGTATGTTTTTGAGCAAGACTGCACCAAAGCTCTAATATGGAGTGGCGCATACTTGCAACCAATGCTGCAGTGCGACATGTAGCAGTGCTGCCGGCGCTCTAATGCAGCGCGTAAGAGTTATTAATCGATACAATTAACTAGGCGATTGGCTAAGATTAGTTCACTTAATTCTTCACCGTCGGTGATACGTGAACTAAAAAACTGAAGAGAGTCGCAAGAAATGCCCAATGGCGTCATTTTTGTGGCCTTTTGTACAGAGCCCGCATATATATATATATATATATATATATATACCAGGTGTCCCAGCTAAATGTAACCAAGCTTTTAAAAAACACGGGGTGTCCTAGCCGTCTGCAACCAAATGAGGGTTGTTCAGAGTCGCCTGACCTAGCCTGCAGTATTTTTTTCGTTCTTCAAGGTGGACTAATTAGTTAAGCTTAATTAAGTAACTTTTTAATTATTGACCTGAGGAACGAAGTGTCAATGAAAAACTTGTAGATCGCTTTGAGAAACAGCTTACTAAGACATTTCCAGCAAAGTAATATTTACGTAAAGTAAACGATTCCCCGGTTTTCTGGTGTCCGCCAAGTAGTTTTTTTACCAGCCTTTAACCATAACCCGCAGAATAAGAAAAAGCTTCCACATGACAACTGTGCCACTTCAACGTCCCAAGACGCGCCTTAAAGAATGAAATCCATTTTTTCTGAAGGCCTCTCCTCGATCAGACTTTGGGTGCACATTGGGGCAGAGAAGTGAGCGAGCAGCTGGTCACGTGACAACTTTCTTTTAAGGCCAATAAATGACGCTACGCAAATCGTAGCTTGACGGAAACAGCACTACTAGCGGTTTTTCGAGGTGATCCAGAACTTTTGCATTGACACTTTCTTCGTGAAGTCAATAATTAAAAAGTTAGGTTATTAAACTTAACTGTTTAATTAACTTTGAAGAGAGAGAAAAATACTCAAGACTAGGCCACGCGGCTATGAACAACCCTGAGTTGGTTTCACTGGACTAGGACACTTCGCTTTTTTTTTTAAATTTGGTTACATTTAGCTGGGACACCCGGTGTATATATATATATATATGAGACTCCTTCGACTAGTTACGTGCACATGAGGGGTTGCTTTGCCTGCATGCTTTCGAAAGTGTATTTTTCGCAAGATGAAGCCAGATTTTGTCGAGCTACAACGGCGAGGGTAATCGTGTTTTCGAAATTCTAAAAACTGATATGGTTATTACTAACGACCGGCTACATATATCTAACTGCAATTAGGCACCTAACTCTACTAATTAAACAGGTAATTATTAAAAATTATTTAACCAGCTTGGTACTTAAGACGATTCACCGGTTTCCTGGTGTCCGCCAGAACTTGTGATACTATGCCGCAAAAGCTATATCTTTATCCCAAAAAACCTATTTTTGAAAATTTCTGAAAGTGTTCACTGAAACACCCGGTGTGTGTGTGTATATATATATATATATATATATATATATATATATATATATATATATATATATATATATATTCCCGTGTGCGTCGCACTGCCTCTAATAATTTTTGATGTGTATTTTCCTGCTATGTGCTTTGTGTTTCCCACTTGCCTGTACTGTGCCCACCCCTATAAAAGGGTATGCATTAACAAAGTAAAATCACTCCTGAAGAAGATCGGTCTTCCGATCGAAACGTCGAGTCGAATAAATATGTTTCCTTTAACGAAGCGTATACTTCGCTATATACTCTTGTAAGCAGTCAAGTACCTTATGATTTCGCAACACATACATATATATATATATATATATATATATATATATATATATATATATATATATATATATATATATATATATATATATATATATGGTTTGGTTTATGGGGTTTAACTCCCCAAAGCGACTAAGGCTATGATAGACGCCGTAGTGGAGGGCTCCGGAAATTTCGACCACCTGGGGTTCTTTAACGTGCACTATATATATATATATATATGAAAGAAGCCAACAGCCACGGAAACCAAGTGGCACAGGGGATTTTTTTTTTAATTAATGTATTTATTCTGTGGTGTTGATCAATTTAGAATACTACTGAATATGTTATCGCTTAAAGCTAATTGATTAGAAAAGCAGAAGAAAAAACAACCACATGCCGCCGGTGGGATCCGAACCCACGACCTCCGAATTACGCGTCCGGTGCTCTACCTCTGAGCTACGGCGACGGTTGTTAAATCTTCTGCTTTCGGGGGTATTTATGTTTACAAGTATCCTAACCTTGAGAGTGTTCATCAGCGCCACCCACGTTCATAAGCGGCGGACGTAGAACGTCCTGAGTTACCGCAGGTGTGACGTAGAACGTCATCGAACGGAGAGGGTGGAAGCTGCGTGAGAACCCTCTTATGCTTCCTATGGCGTCAAGGCTGCTGGAACCGAGGCCCTCGCTAAGCAATTAAGCAAACAAGGGAAGGCGAATGAGGGGCTCGTTATAAATATGAAAGAAGCCAACAGCCACAGAAACCAAGGGGCACAGGGGATTTTTTTTTAATTAATGTATTTATTCTGTGGTGTTGATCAATTTAGAATACTACTGAATATGTTATCGCTTAAAGCTAATTGATTAGAAAAGCAGAAGAAAAAACAACCACATGCCGCCGGTGGGATCCGAACCCACGACCTCCGAATTACGCGTCCGGTGCTCTACCTCTGAGCTACGGCGACGGTTGTTAAATCTTCTGCTTTCGGGGGTATTTATGTTTACACGTAACTTAACCTTGAGAGTGTTCATCAGCGTCAATATATATATATATATATATATATATATATATATATATATATATATATATATATATATATATATATATATATTGACGAACATTCGAATTTAAAAAAGTAATCTCCTGTATTCCTTGGTTTGTGTCACTGTTGGCTTCCTTCGTGTGTACACAGCTATATAGTTGAGAGCAATTCTTACGAAAGTCCACATTTTTGGGCGATGAGCCCATGCTTTGAATATTCTGCTCACAGAAGCGCACATTTACAGGTGGCGCACCCTAATTGGCGTCTGTCAGCACAAATATAACACATGCGCTTTTCAGGCGCTTCCAGCGTTTAGAGCGCCTATTTCAGTGCGCGGAAAAACTTTGAGAACTAACTTACTTTTCTAGAAAATAGAGCCATATGGTCTTTCTAACGTTGTAGTTTTCCAAGTGAACTTAGTGCCGTATCTCCATTAGTTATGGAGTCAGTCATGCAAGCCCAACTAAGTAATTTTATTGCGAAATAAAAAGAAAATACTCCTGTATGCACGAGGCTACCGCCCGGAACGCAACTTGAACTCCATTCTCGCAAAGTCAACCAATATATTCTTATGTTTCGAGTTATTTGAGGAGAAATGATCTGTATACAGAAACAAAAGTGAGTAGTTAAATGTTCTGAATATTATTTATGTATAATTTAAAATTTTCGGCGTTCCTTGCAGTAGCCACTACCTCACGTAATGTGAATTGCCAAGTGAAGCCAGGCCTACTTTTATGTGGGTCAATTCACAATTTCTGAGAATTAAATTATCGCTCAGATGCGTAGGTTCGCAGTTCTAACCGTGAGGGAGTATAACTCAACTGTCTGCAAAAAGAAAACCCAATTATTTGTGCATGTTGTTTCGACCGGTGTCAATATCAGCAAAGTGCAGCATATATTTACAGACGCAACAATGAGATGGGGCTTATTCTTTTTATTTTAATTCAGGGAACTCGACTGGGTTACTATACGCGTAGCAAGTTTTGTGGGTCTGTGTCTCCGTGTCATCCCAAAATGGAAACCAAGAACTGCAATCGTGAAATGTTGATGTGCCCGGAAAAGGACGCCACCCTGAAGCCAGTCTCGGCCGGAATAAGCTTGTCCGGTTTTTTCCGCGGCGTTTCAGACAGAAAAGCGCGTTTTCTTTCTCAGTCGGCCGATCGCAGCTTCGTGCGCAGTCCTGCTGTCAAAAGCCACCAATACGCGAGGAGGAGAGGCGCCGACTGCACACGCGTCCAGGGTTGGAGAGGGCAAAAGAAGGCGAGCGTCGAGCGGGGAGTTCCACGGCTGCACGTGGCGAGCGTCTTCGGCTCGGCGCGCTGATATCAGCGACGAAAAGCGATGCCCTTTCCGTAGCTTGCGGGCAGAGGCGGCATACCCGCGGGCATCGCAGCCAGTTGTAGCTTTTCACAATCTAGCAGACACAATTAACGATGCCTGCGAGGCCTGGCGCGAGCCGGCTGACGGCTTATCGCGCTGCACGTGGGGAAACGTATACGTACTACCGCGATGTTACGCAATCGGGATGAAGCCTCTGTGTGCGTGCGTGCGTGCGTGTGTGTGCGTGTGTGTGCGTGTGCGTGTGTGTGCGTGTGCGTGTGTGTGTGTGTGTGTGTGTGTGTGTGTGTGTGTGTGTGTGTGTGTGTGTGTGTGTGTGTGTGTGTGTGTGTGTGTGTGTGTGTGTGTGTGTGTGTGTGTGTGTGTGTGTGTGTGTGTGTGTGTCACTCCGATTCCATGTATGAAAGCGCCGCGGTGGCTCAGTGGTTATGGCGCTCGGCTACTAACCCGAAAGACGCGCGGTTAGATTCCGGCCGCGGCGGTCACATTTCGATGGAGGCGAAATTCCAGAGGTCCGTGTACTGTGCCATGCCAGTGCACGTTTAAGAACCCCGGGTAGGCGAAATTTCCGGAGCCCTGCAACTACGGCGTCCATCATACCCTGAGTCGCTTTGGGTCGTAAAACCCTAATAAACTAAACCAAACCGGATGCATATGAGAAGGCGTCATTTTTACGAATAGTCGCGCACGTTTTCGGTCGTTGGCCAGTGCCATGCATATACATTTCTCTTCCTTGTACTCGTAATTCGCGGCAGGATATTGACATTCAGTTACGTGGAGACTTGGGCCTGTTGGTTCATATTTCCCAGTTTTAGAGCATCACAGGACAAGGGCAGATAACAAGAATTGACACACACAGCGCTAACTTCCAACGACTTTATTTGGAAAAGGCACAACTATTTATACATGGTACACTGCCGCGAAACCAAACGTCAGGTTTGTTCTCCGTCCTTGTCCTGACATGCGTTATAACTCGGAAATATTGACATTCTTCATGTGCTTCGGGCATACCATATCGCGACCCCGTAATTTCATTCTTGTATCCAGGGGCCCGGTGCACAAAACGCATGCACCTCCATTCTCTTCAGTGAATTAACCAGCAACCGGCATCAACCCTGGTGCGCTACACAAGTGCCTCGGCGTGACGTCATCTGCGAAGGTTCACTCTGTGAGGCTGGCGTTATTGAGTGCACGAAACATTCGGCATTGAACAGGGATTGACCTGCATGCGCACTCACTCATTCCCACACGGCGCGCAGCGGACGCTTTTCGGATGGAAGTTGAAGCTGCTGGTCACCTGCTTCAGCATTAACTTCGTGACTCGCTGCACGTATATACCGGGTGCATCCCCCCGTGGTGATTCGTTTCCTCATTTAACACCTCCTATGCCAACTTCCAACTATCATGCGCTGAAGGTCTTTTTAGCGGTACACATGGCATTTTCACGGCCGCTCGCGATACGACACAGTTGGACCACCATTCCCCCATTCGTCTGACCATCTAAATATCGTCCACACGGCAGCACAGCTCTTCTGAGTATGGTTGCCCCTCAATCATCCCCTCACCTTATTACCCGAGCGAGCAGTAAACACCTCCGATTCTCGACCTGCAGGGCAAAATCTATAAGATACCGCGACCCCACTCTTATTTACAAGAGGTATCCTCAAGCCATGTTACGTTACACTGCGATCTCAGTTGCTGCTATAGCACATATGTTTGCAAGGTAAAAGCTGTGCAGATTCAAGTGCACTCAGGCATGACACCTCAACCGTCTATTTGCAGCGTTATCTCGGCATATCACGAAGAGATGATTCCCTGCTGCATTGTCCACGTCTTTTCAGTACATTTGCCATGCAACACTTTATAGGATCCGCCTAGAAATAACGACTCGCGCAACGAGTGCGGTTTTATTGATAGTATGTAACTCACAATTATTGTCCGATGGATCACCACAAAGCCGGACAGTATTTGAAGCCTTGCGCACGGCAGAAAAGCACGGCAATTCGCACTATTTTACCCCCTTGTATTTGATGTCATCTCTCATTGTTCTTCCTTCCTTTTCTTACGTCACGAAGCGCCTAAAGTGGGAGACTCCATTACGGCACGGCACCGCTACGAGCATGGTCACTAGAATGCCCTTCTTCTTGCTGCAGGCTTTCCTGCTGACGCAACCCTCGCCGATCTTATCCTGCCTTGGCTGCAACGTCACCAATGATGCGGGAATTTGCGAAGAGCCCGGCTGGAATCAGCATGAAAGCATCGTTCGACCGTCATCGCCTTTTCCAGCTCTTGACCGGATCTTCGCCTGGCAACCCCACGCCACTATCTGCGCGGGAGCATTACTACAAAGGCACCCACCCTTCACGGGCCACTTGGATCACCGCACCGCTACGAGCATGGTCACTAGAATGCCCTTCTTCTTGCTGCAGGTTGGTTATTTGCCATGCGCATCTTGTACTCGCTCTAGCGGTGTCGTGACCCTCAGACACGGTCAAGCGTTGCCAAGCGTTTTTGTGCCGGTGAATACTTTCCCTCGCCGTAAATGCTCACTTTGTCTCCTTGCTTCTTGTCCTGTCAGGCGACATCGAGTTAAATCCTGGTCCTCCTCCGTCTCTTGATTCTATTGCTGAAAGTTTGTCACCCTTAGAACTTGCACAAAATTCCGTTCTGTCTGAACCTGCAGTGATTCGTGCTTCCCAGTCGAATTTCCAAAGCTTGGTCAGTAGCCTCTCATCGCGCGTCGATGCTCTCGAAAAAATTGTCGCAACAAGCCAGTGCAATGACGTCAGTCCAACGCCTAATTCAAACCCAGCTATTCACAGCCTTTCATCTGAAATCCGAATCCTCAAAGAAAAATGTGACGATTCCGAAAACCGACTTCGCCGAAATAATCTGCTGTTCTTCGGACTGCCCGATACGGCGGATGAAACATGGGAGCAATCTGAAACGGTCGTGATTTCTTTCTGCTCAGATAAGTTAAGCACATCAATCGATTCTGCCAACATTGAAAGAGCGCATCGCTTAGGCCGCATCGAGCAAGGGAAACAACGGCCAATAATAGCTAAATTCTCGCATTTTAAAGATAAATGCAAAATCCTTTCTGCTGGCCCTAAGCTCAAAGAAACTGACTTTTCAATCCGTGAAGATTTTTCAGTGCGCGTGCGTACAGCTCAAAAGAAACTTCGTGCGTTCGGCAAGGAAAGTGGTTTAAAATACAAAGATATGACAAGTTGACCATGGGCGATAAGCAGTTTGTCTACGATGCGGATACAGATTCCGTGGTAGAGCATCGGTCATAGCGGTCTATTTCAAGGCTCCCCTCCCACCATCAGCCACTTTTTCCTCCGTCATGTTCACATGTTTATGAAACTACGGCTTTTGTTTTAGCAAACATTCGTAGCTATCTTCCGAAGAGAGAGTCAGTGGAAGCCTTTCTTGACGATCACGACACCGATATTGCCATATTTACAGAATCGTGGCTCTCCGATAATATCTCAGATGAGGAACTGCTTGACAACAATAAACCGTTTTTCATCTACAGACGTGATAGGGTTTCACGCAGGGGTGGGGGTCTTTTACCCTTTATTAAAACCAGTCTTAATTCTTCTCTTCTCACGACTCATTCTTGCCAGGAAATTATTTGTGTCAGAATTACCCTTTCCACAAGCACATGCATAGTTATTGCATGTTATCGCTCTCCTGACAGTGACAGTTCCTTTATTACCGATATCTACTCGGTTCTGCTCGATCTTAATACTCGTTTTCCTAAAGCCAATTACATCCTTTGCGGTGACTTTAATTTCCCTGACATTGATTGGGGGAACTTGAGCACATCTTCTCGTCAATCGAAAGATTTCCTTGACGTTGTCATGACATTCAACCTCAACCAAGCAGTAAACTTCCCTACACGTGGCAGTAACACCCTTGACTTTGTCTTTACGTCTAGCCCCGAACTCATCCAATCCATACCGAGCACTGACAATTTCAGTGACCACAACACAGTTATTTTCAACCTATCACTCCCGTTTCCCCAACGGCAGCGCTCTGTTAAGTTCATTCGCGATTATAAAAAGGGAGACTTCGCCCATATCAACTCAGAGCTTGAGAACTTTTTTCATCATTTCAAGCAGTCCGCATCTAATAGGTCTGTCGAAGAAAACTGGCTAACTTTCAAAAATAAACTTTCAAATCTGGTCGAAACCTATGTTCCGCTGATATGCATTCGCGGCGACTCCAACAAGCCCTGGTACTCTAACTCCTTAATTAAGGAGGCTTTCTCAAAAGAAAAAGCGTCTTTTTCGTAAAGCTAAAAGAACTGCACTGGCTTATAAATGGAAGAAATATTTCTCGTGCCTACAGGATTACACGCGTCTCCTAAGGTGTACAAAAAGAAAGTTTTTCCACAATGATTTGTATGGCATTCTACTAACAAACCCAAAGAAATTCTGGCGGATGTTATCACCCAAATCAGGCAACACTCATTGCATTACCCTTTTATATCCAGATGGTTCACAGGTGCCTCCAGAACTTCGACCTGACGTCATGAACTCTTATTTTACATCAGTCTTCACACATGAACCTGCCTGAAATACATCACACCAAGATTTTTTTTAACTTTTCTGCGATGGCCCCTATCAACATCACTATATACTGCTGGCATTTGTGCTATGATAGACAAACTAAACTTATCCAGTGCTGCCGGGCCTGACAACGTCACTGCCAAGATATTAAAAGCTACAAAAAATGTATGTTCTCATTTTCTAAAAATAATCTTTGATCAATCTCTTGCGAACAGTTCCATACCTAGTGACTGGAAAATTAACGAAGTCGTTTTTGTGTTCAAGGCTGGCAGCCGGAGCGACCCGTCCAGTTATCGTCCTATTTCATTAACTTGCATACCATGTAAATTTCTTGAGCATATTATATACTCGCATATTACATCCCACCTGAATTCCAACTCCTTTTTCTTCAAAAATCAGCATGGCTTTCGTCATGGCTAATCATGTGAATCACAGTTATTTGAGTTTACCATGGACCTTCACTTAAACCTTGATTCTTTGTTCCATACCGATGTCATCTATCTTGATTTTTCCAAAGCATTTGACCGTGTCCCACATCAACGTCTTATGTTCAAACTTTCAGGTCTTCACCTTCACCCACTAGTTGTAGACTGGATTCACAATTTTCTCACAGCTCGCTCTCAGTTCACCGTAATAGGCGGACTTCCGTCAAATTCTACTTCCGTCTCCTCCGGAGTACCACAGGGGTCTGTGCTGGGTCCGCTTCTCTTCTTAATATTTATTAACGACCTCCCACACAACATCTCATCCACCATCCGTCTTTTCGCGGATGATGGCATTATCTACCGGCGTATAAATACTAAACACGATCAAGCTGGCCTCCAAAACGATCTGAAGCTCATCGAAAATTGGTGCTCTTTGTGGATGATGGAACTGAATATTAGGAAGTGCAGTTTTATGCAAATTTCTCGGAAACACTCCAATTTAACTTATCCTTCCTCTTTATTTTCTGAGGACCTATTGCAAGTAGAATCTTATCGTTACCTTGGCATCACAATCAATAGCAAATTAACCTGGGTTGATCATATTACAAAAATCACGGCCGACGCTTCACGTACGCTTGGTTTTATTAGAAGATCACTTCCCTCTTCCCCCGCTAACATACGTAAAGTGGCATATGAAACTTTTGTCCGCAGTAGGCTGGAGTATGCATCCGCGATCTGGAGTCCTCATCAGTCCTACCTAATTAACATGCTTGAAGCCGTCCAGAACCGTGCAGCACGCTTCATATCGTCAACATACGACTTTCATTCCAGCGTAAGCTCCATTAAATCATCACTTGACCTCACTTTCTTAGCTCTCAGACGAAAAGTTGCGCGCCTCTGTTTCTTCCATAAGTTATACTTCAATTTCCCCTATCTCTGTGGTTCCCTTATATCTCCTCCCTTTCGTACATAGCGTCGCCTTTTTAATTCAAATGGCGTCCAACGACTTCATGGCTCCACCAATGCTTTTAACAAGTCCTTCTTTCCGACCGCAATTGAAGAATGGAACCTTCTGCCCGACTCACTAACAAATGTGCACGATGCGACAAGGTTTAAGGCGATGTTGTTAGATCACCTGGGTTGACATGTCTTTTTTTCTTCGATTTGTGTTTATATGAAATCCTTTTTCCTGTATTGAGTTTTGCTGCCCTAACCTTTCGCCGACGTGTGTGGTGCTTGTGGCCTAAAGGCATTTTTTACCTGCACCGTTTTAACTATCGCCTTCTTTGCTTCTCCTTTAGTTTCTATATTGCATTGTTATATTTTTGTGACCTTTGTTTTTTACATCAGCCGTGTATACGCTCCCCCCTTATGTAATACCCCGACAGGGGCCTTTAAGGGACAATAAATGATGATGATTATGATGATGATGATGATGATGATGATGTTAACACTCCCCTATCCGTCACTGCCATTACAGGCAACGACCGCACCAGTGCCCCTGAAACCCGTTTGCTTTCACCGGCACTCGCTCAACACGTGAAAAGTTACCGGTGAAGATCTAGTAGGTGGCGCACCGAACCACGGTGCATCACTAAAAGGCTTTCAGCCGGTCTGTATTTATCTCTCCACTGCGCGCATGGGCCCGCATAGCGTAAGCACCCTGCCCGTGCACGCGTTCATTCAGTGGCACCATTTGCGGGTAGCCCAGGGAGCGTCTTCAAGCTAAGATCGGCCTCCTACGCTGACGTCACGATACTTCTTCTTTTTGTTCTGCCCGTTTCTCTTTCTTTTTCTATCTCGCGTTGGCTGCACGCCCTACCTCGCCGCGTTAAATGACATCCGAAGGTGCGCGCGAGCCGGAAAGAAAGGCTGCGCCCCTCCGGACGTTGCTTCCGGCGCTCGCTCTGCAAGCGGTCGAGGCGCGGAGTGCCTCGGCTCTTGCACGGTGGCGTCCTTGGACAGCCTCCATTTGCAGTGATGCATACGCCGAGCGGAGAGCCGAGACCCACTGCTCACTCATCCAGCGTCTTGGCATACTCCCGTGTAAATGCCCATCTTTACAGTCAACGTGACAGCACATGCGAATCTTCTGAAGCCGCAGAAATGGGATTGTTATAACGCCGAGGTGAAACTAGAGCGACCGTTAAAATATTTTCCTAGTACGGCAACTTAGTGCGAGACACTGTTCAGGAAAATCTGCGCCGATGTCGAGCGTTTTGCCAGAATAACATAACACTGGTTATGTCGTTTTATTCTTAAATATGTTTTCTCGCTGCTCAGCCACCGCAGCGGCTGAGGCTTTCGGCTGCTTGAGCCCAAGGTCGCGAAACCGAATCCTGGCTGCGGCGGCCGCATTTCAGTGGAGACGAAATGCAGGAAAGCCTGTGTGCAGTGCGATGTCAGTGCATTTTAAAGAACTTCAACAGTGCGGAGTCCTCCAGTACGGCGTCCCGCACAGTTCACGTGTTGCTTCGGGCCGTTAAACCCCTAAGTACCAGCTCGTAACATCTTTTAGGGCGAGGTTCCTACGCGCCCGTTCGTGTGCGGCGCGGTGTCCCTGGTGGTCGGCCTTGGCGTAACCAGCAGGGCGAATGAGCGCAACGGAAGATGAAAGAGCGAACGCGCAGCGCAGCGGATCAGAACACGGCGATATTAACAGCTAATGGTTTTTGTGGAAAGGAAATGGCGCAATAACTGTCTCACATCTCGGAGGACACCTCAACCGCGCCGTACGGGCAGGGTAAAGGAGGAAGTGAAAGAAAAAGGGGTTAAAGAAGTGCGTAGTGGAGGTAGAATTCTTCTAGGTGGCGTTGAGTGGAGGCAGAGTGCGAGGAGGAAAGCGGAGAACGAGGGTACGAAGGGCAGCCTGAAGATGGACTCCGCGGCGGAGACCCGTTAAGAGATGGCGCCAGAGTTGCGCGCGCCGTAGGGTGCCTCGATGCGCGCGCCCCCTCCGCCGGCGGAGGCAGCGCTAACGCGCCGCATTTCATTTCGCCCGAGGCGAGAATCAGCGGCGACAGATCGCTGTGCGCGCAGCCCAAGCCGAAACCCAGAGCCGCTTCCGTTCGGCACTGAGTGCCGCATGCAGCAGCTGCGCTGAAAGATCGCGTTACCGAGAGCAGTAATCGTTGTCTGATTGTTTTGCTCTTCGTTTCCTTCTAGCTCTGGAAGAGTTTTTACTGACGGTGCACTTTTTTTTTGGCCTCTCATCCTGGCGTTGCTGCCGTGCTGGAAGATATAAAGTGTTAAAAATTAGACTTGAAGGATTTTAAAAAATATGCCAAGTATCTACGCTTTGCAGAGTTGCGCAAAATTTGGCGAAAGCTGTCGCCGTGCTACCTACGATGGTCACGTGATTCACGCTGGCCACGTGATGACTTGCGGCCGTGTGGGAACCCTGGCTTTCCGCGTTGCCTTTGCGCGGCTGTTACCGACGTACGTCCCGCGTTGTTCTCTCTCTCTTTCTTCCGCCTCAGGAGACGGAGTGGTGGCTGGGTGACTAATCGCTGTAATTCGGCCACAGCTCCGCCCAGGATTCCCAGTGGCTTTTGCCATTGGTATCTTCTGGTGGGAATTGGGGACTCGCTTTGGCGGCCCCGCGCAGCGTGACCGTCCGAGCGGAGCCCAGGGATAGACTCCTCCCAGACAGCCTAAGGTGCGTACGTTACTGTCTTGTTCGCCGGCTTTTGACGTTCGGACCAGTGCATACTCGAGCTCACCAGCACGGGGTCCTGTGACCTACAGCGGCTCGAGCCTGTCTCCAGCAGCCTCCGACAGGCGTACCTTCCGTTGATCGCCCACCCTCTCTCGCGAACGGCCCAACGGTTGCCGCGAGGTAGCCACAGCAATGCCGCGGGGACATTCTCCTGCAGCAGCGCGCATTGCACTTGTCGCTTCGTGCGCGCTGCGTAGCTTGCTCCTAGCGCACCCCCGGTACGAGGTGACTGTTTCTGTACATCGCTGGAGGACGCCGTCAATAAACGCCTCCTTTGTGAAGTTGGAGGCATGTTTCCTTTGCGGCGAATCGCTCTTGCATAAAACAACACACTCGCAAGCTCTATAGCGTCACTGGGAAAGTGCACGGCCTCTGGAACAGAGCCGTAAATCATCCGCATGCGATAGCAATGGTAGGTCTTATATCTAGTATATCACGTCGTCAACATTCCCCGTAGTGCCATAAGCGTGACGCTGCAACTAATGCGAAATGTAAACGCACTCACGTCATCGTTCGCAAATGCCGTAACGTAGCCCCGCTCTCGGACACCTGAAATGCTTGACTTTAACGACAACATACCGTACACTGCACGCGCAACCAAAGGGATAGTCGTAGAAGCGTCTCTGCTGACTCCAGCAGTCCTGGTTATCGACTGATTACCACCACATGGCGACCACTGCGAAATTCCACGCGACCCCGCATTTCGCGACCAACTACACGCAAAACTCCCAGGATTTCCGCTGTCAGGCGAGGACGTAGAAGTGACAAGGGCAGCTGCACCGCGTCCACACCTGAGCACACCTGGATAGCATCCTAAGTGGCCGGCACGAGAACCGCCAGTTAACGGTTACAGCGCACTAGGACAGCGACGACATTTTTAAGTCGAAAGCATTTAATGCCTCACACTGTCGTTAGCAGCCGTGTCGACAGATTTGTCCGCGTTTCAGCGTCACTAGCTACTTTAAAAACAACTGTGCACGCCTTTGTAGGGGTTAAGCAGTGATTAAGAAAGGCGCGCTAGTAGTCATCCAGTGGGTGGACATCTGGCCCTTCCGTGAAGGACAAGATTAAGCGAAAGGGTAAAAGATCAGAGAGCTTAAAAAATTGCAACGTTTACGCCAGCTCTAGCTAAATATCGCGATTTATGCAACAAGCGGAAACGTTGCCCTGCAACGAGAGCAATTATTTTATCCACTGTTTTAGTTTATCGCGCACTCGTACTACTGCCTTGATGTGTAGGGACACAGTTCAATTCCGCAGCCGCCCGCGAAAAAATGAACGCGTACTAAATGTGGAAGACGATGCATCCATTGCCAAGAATTCGGGACAGCGCCCAGCCAGTGCCGCTTAGCCTAGCGGCCTATAGCGCTTCAGTGGCAACCACTCGGTCATTCCCTGTTTTTCTTACGTCACGGATAATGCCAGCGCTATTTTTAATAAAGCCAATGCCCCCCGTGGCGGCAGTCAAGGGAGCTGGACGCTTGCTCCGAATCCCTGGTAGTGTACGCATCTGTGCCGTCTTCCACCATCTGTCCGTCTCTCTCTCTCTTTTTAATGCACAGTAGGGGAAGCAAGCATGTAAAACTAACAAGTCCGGAAACTTATCTTCGGGAACCCGGCAACTTGTAGCGCTGAATTTTCTTCCAAAATCTGAACGCTCAAAGTCACTTGCAATCTAATGCAACTCAAGAATGCAGCGGAGAATGTCCCTCAAAGGAGCACCTCCAATGGCATCGACTTATTTTCATGACGTCATCGTTAATCCGGTTAACCTGTGGTTAATCTTCTTGGTCAGTCTCCCACTTTGTCACACTAGGAGGGGCAAGGCGGCTTACCATAAAGTCATGACAGTCGATCGACGCCATTGGCTCGAGGGCCTCCTTTGAGGGGCATTTTCGCTGCGTTCTTGAGTTGTATCCGACTGTAGGCAATTGGTGTGTGGTTGTCAGTGGCGCGCGCCGTAATTTCTCGAGCGACATTGCAGCCAGTACATTGTATGTTTGCTTGTCCCCCGTCACAGTCCTTCATAGTGAACTTTAACTTTTTTCTCGCCTCTTCCGCTACACCGACTCGTCGCCGTAAGTAACGAAGTCTTCTGTTCGGCTGTAAACAAGCGACGAAATGTCTTTTTCATCACATATTTTATTTTTAAGTGCAAGTATCATACTCTGTGCGGATGGAACTGCATTATGTGGTAGAGGGAAGGGCTTTTAATGACGCGTTCACACAATTTTTTTTTCTTTCTCTCTCTTTTCCCTCCCTTCACCTTTCAGGGACGGTTCCCTGCTTCGTCATGACGGCGGTTCCGTGGGAGTTCGTTAACTCAGTGGCGCCTTGCGCTGAAAAAAAATATAAATAAAGCTTTATTCAAACTGCACATTTGTTTACATTATTCACAGTTGGTGCACGTGCGACTTACACAAACTCACCGAAAGTTACATTTTTGCAAGTCTAAAGCAAGAACTCGGGTCAGAGCCCGTGGTATGCGAGGTTTTTGGCAGAGTTTTTACCAGGCGGTGTCTTTAATTGCCGACATCCCTTCCATGTTCTCGTCTTCCTCAAATATTTCCGGCCAGTTTAAGACGTCATTCTTAGCAAGTCCGCTTAAGTATCGAATGGCATTTCACTCAGCGAGCTCAATAACACACAGAGCATGCCTTCGCGTTCCCCACCTTTCCACTATCGCCGCTACAGTTAAGGGGCGTGGAGGAAATGGAAATGCAGTTGCCAATGTTCTCATGTTTTCAAATTTTTGCCACCTATCCGCCGCCAGAGCGTCGGCCGCTGAAGACGCGAGACCCCCCCCCCTGTGGAAGAAACTTAGCCCTCAGTGTTGTTTATTTGCTGTCCCTTTTGTTGCGAAAGCAATACTACGCTACGCGAGTCGCCGAGCCATTTCGCGGAGCTGACGAAAGGCCATACTGCGCATGCGCGAGGAGCAGTGACGTCACACGCCGCACAGCTGGCGCGCCGCCGCCGTCGCTGCGCGGGTGACTCAGAGGTGCCGCCGCTGCGCTATCCAGTTGCGCATGCGCAGTAGCGGCGCATAGCTAGCGTGCCGGAGCCGCCGACGCTGCCGCGCGCTTTCCATCGCTTCTCTCTCTCTCCTCGTTGCTTTCGCAATCCTCCAGGTTTAGCCAGAGCTAAACCACTGCCAATGTTTTCTTTAGTATTTCCAGGACGATGAATCTCTGCCAATTGGCAAGACCAAATGCCGCGTTTTCTTGTTCACGCTCTTACTACCGCCTGAAAGTTTACTTTGCCCTGGACATCTGTGCTATGGCAAGAAAACCACCCACTGGACTGGAAGTGAGGTAGCAGTGGGCTTCGGTCGATGGCCTCCAATCTGTTACATAATGGAGTCTGCTACATAATATAAAGGCAAAACTTCGTAGTACCTCTTGATACGGGGCCCACTACAAAAAAAAAACAAAATAGACAGAAAAGTTTGAAGAGGGGCTCACCACTGCCACGGAGCAGTGCTTCAAAGGTGTAAGCAGAAGTGGATGATATCTTTCTTTGTTTCAAGGCTGCAGAAAAGCAAATCACTGTGGGCCCTTTACTCTAACTGAACCGATCATGAGCACCACAGGGCAAGTACCCCCAGTCGGAAGAGCAGAAAATTAA
This sequence comes from Amblyomma mixtum, assembly GCF_055824585.1. Taxonomy (NCBI): domain Eukaryota; kingdom Metazoa; phylum Arthropoda; class Arachnida; order Ixodida; family Ixodidae; genus Amblyomma; species Amblyomma mixtum. The sequence continues at coordinate 193,162,742 of NC_143014.1, read as the reverse complement.
CCATGGCTCTCCGGACTACAGTGTCAGCTCCGAGCAGATAAGCATGCCAGCGATTTTTAGACGGGGGCTAAATTCTGTGCTTTTTCATTAAACGACTTTTCTCTCTCTCTCTCTCTGCGACCATGGCTACTTGCGCGACGCCACCCAGCCCGCATAGGTGCATAGAATCTCCCGTGTTAGATTCAAGCTCGCTCACGGTGCGGCACGCGGTACCTAATATCAACGCGAGAATTTCGGAGACTCGGATGGAAAAAGTCATGCATGGTGTTCCTGCTAACCTGAACGAAAGGTATAATTTTTTAAGTACAGTAAACAAAGGGAATAAAAGTGAAAGAGCATCCTTGGTGGTCGCCTAGAGCGAGGAGGATGCTTGTATCACAATAATTTGTTTAGTTAGTTTACAACGAAGCTTTAATTAAAAAGTTGCAGAATGTCAAGAAAAACTACAGATAAGGTAATCATCATTGCGATAATTTTTTACTGTAAAAATGCTCTTCGCGCTTTCAGGAAAGTGTGCGAAATCCGAAACTTTCGCTGTATTGAGAGTACAGCTGAACCGCGTTATACCGAAGTTGAAGGTGACCTAGGTCGCCACTGCCTCATGACAGCGGGCCGAGCAGACCACGTACAACATAGCTGGCGTTCAGACTGTCGTTGATGTACAGTACGGTCCACTGTTAAAGGGAACATGCGATCGCGCGACCTCCGCACTTCGCGGAGCGGTGCCGCCGAGAACTTGTGAGAATTGTCGGCACAAGACGCATGCGCAGTAAGCATGACGGCTGGTCATTCTGCGCATGCACCTGACGCCGCCTATTCTCGCCGCATCTGGGCGGCAGGGCTTCGTGAAGCGCGGAGGGCACGCGATCGCCTGTTCCCTTTAACAATGAACCGTACTGTACGTTAGCGCCGTTACGGCCAGAGTACTCGTGCGTTGAAAAGGAGTCTGCCATCGAAAGCTATCTAAAATGTGTGCTCGCGATGGAATCGCTGCCGCGCGCCCGCTTTTACCGCTACCCATATCGATTTCAGCGCCTCGAAGATGAGGCTTCCTGTTCCTATAGGTTTTCCCCTTCACTACAACATTATTGATGCGTTAGCATTAAGAAGGTCCGTGCAAGCGAAAATGGTGACCGCGATCTCGTGTGCGAATAATGTGGACATTAAATGAGTCCCCCACCCAAACAAAAAGCGAGGCTGTTCCTCCATTCTAGCCCCAACTGCAGAAAAATTCGACTGCCCTCTGCCGGCCGCTTATGTTGACGTCATTCACCGGGTCCCTGATAATCTGGACACCCGAATATCATCGCGAGTTTCTGCTCCCGCTCCAAGCAAAGCGAATTCATCAGAAAGGCCCGCAGAGCCCTGCTGAGCACGAGTGACCTCAAACTGTTAGGGCAGGAAATGCTTTTCTATGTAAATGAACATCTCACCCCAGATAGCAAACTCTCTTTGCCAAGGCATTAACCTCGAATAAAAAAAAACAATGGCCGTTCCTCTGGACCGAAGGCTGAAAAATTAAAGCGTAGAATTCTGATGACAGCTGGGTCTTCCGCGTCCCCTCCGAGGCCGACCTGTCGGCTAACACTTCAGCATATGCCGTCCTTTCGCATGCATATATTTTAATCTTTCCATAATGGCTTCGTATTTTTACCTTCAGAACTACGTGCCTACCTTGCTTATCAATCATGCATTTCAATGCGCGGAACTCGTCAAAACATTCCGATAATTTGACTAACCTATTATCATGCATCCAGCACAAAGTTTTAGTCATCTGCACAAGTGAGGTCTGGCTTAGCGGTAGCGACAAAGGTTTATATTCATTACCTTCTTATGCATATCAGTATCATTATCGCCCTATATGCAATCACGGAGGTGCGACCATCTTCAGTTCGTCTCACCTACAGCATTACAGACGAATTGATTCATTTTTAAATGTTCATAACTGCGAATCGATGTGGGTAGAGCTCAATGAATCATGTCGTTTTCAAGACGACATAGGCCTAAATATTGGTTGCATATACCGGGTGTCCCAGCTAAATGTAACCAAACTTTTAAAAAAGGCGAAGTGTCCTAGTTCAGTGAAACCAACTCAGGGTTGTTCATAGTCGCGTGGCCTAGTCTTGAGTATTTTTTCGCTCTTCAATGTTAATTAATTAGTTAAGCTTAATTAGCTAACTTTTTAATTATTAACTTCAGGAAGAAAGTGTCAAAGCAAAAGTTTTAGATCACCTCGAAAAACCGCTAGTAGTGCTGTTTCCGTCAAGTTACGATTTACGTAGCTTCATTTATTGGCCTTAAAAGAAAGTTGTCACGTGACCAGCTGCTCGCTCACTTCTCTGCCCCAATGTGCACCCAAAGTCTCATCGAGGAGATGACTTCAGAAAAAATGGATTTTATTCTTTAAGGTGCGTCTTGGGACGTTGAAGTGGCACAGTTGTCATGTGGAAGCTTTTTCTTATTGTGTGGGTTATGGTTAAAGGCCGGTAAAAAAAACAACTTTACGTAAATATTACTTTGCTGCAAATGTCTCAGTAAGCTGTTTCTCAAAGCGATATACAACTTTTCCATTGACACTTTGTTCCTGAAGTCAATAATTAAAAAGTTAGTTAATTAAGCTTAACTATTAGTCAACCTTGAAGAACGAAAAAAATACTGCAGACTAGGTCACGCTACTCTGAACAACCCACATTTGGTTTCAGACGGCTAGGACATCTCGTGTTTTTTAAAAGCTTGGTTACATTTAGCTGGGACACCTGGTATAGCTCACCCTCATCATCGGCTACTGATTCGTGTCAGGCACTTTCAAAAACATTTGAATCATTATCTGCTGAACGGAAATATGTCATTATTAGGGGGAATGCTAATGCTAATATTCTTGATACTCGTAATTCCACCCCTACTGAATATACTAACTGCCTCAATGGACATGGGTTTGAATGCCTCATAACGTGCCCGTCTAGATGTCGCTCTCCCAGACAAGGCTGACTCATAGATCACGCGAATCTAACATTATCCATTTCTAGATGCAGGCATCATTAAATCTCTGATTAAGGATCCCTGCCCCCTCTTTGTAAAAATTAACTTGATCCAAAACTACACTTGTCCTCCATCCAACAAGGGACGACTGACATTCCGCCAGTTCTGAACCATGTCGGTAGCGCTGACTGGTCGCCAGTAATGCCAGCAGGTGATCCTGAGACAGCGTTTCCTTGTTTTTATAGCGTGCTATCATATGCACTTAACAAATCATCCACATTGACTTCTAACAATAAACGTAACCACCCATGCAGTCCCTGGATCACATATAATCACTCAGGTGTTTGCGAAAAAGAAAAGCTTAATAAAAAAATACTAAAAAACAGCCGTTCATTCTAACTTTACGTAAACGTTACAAATGGAATGTGAGCACCCTTGCGAGGTTGCTTAAGAAAGCTAAGCGGAATCGATGGGCACACCGCCGTTTAAAAACGCACGCATTTGGACTTGACAGAGAAATAAGTGCCTGTCGCAAACTTTCATTATCATCACACACTTTCTAAGCCGATGCGTACAATCCAGAGATGTCTCGTTCAGCATTCACTGCGCAAGCTCGGCTCGAATCTAAACAGTGCTCCTCATATAATCGTGCATCTCGATGTGATCCACAGGTTCGCTATGGCACCTCAAGCGCAGTCTAACAACCCGTCGATCCTTACATCGCGCAGACATCTGAACCCTGAGTTCATTCGGTGTATGACATCTCCCTAAAAGACAGGTAACATTCAATGTGTTTGCCTTAGATTTTTTTTTTTTTGCACGCAAACAGAAAATTTCCCGTTCGTTCTAGTCCGGAGGTCTTTCCAGTGTTTATCTTCTGATGGTTGAACGTAAAGCATGGGTGGCTGAAAAGCCGCGCCAAACCGACGGAGGCATTTTCACAGAGGCAGGAGCACTTTTTTTTTATTTAAACCACCGCCATTCGCTTCAAGCCCAAGCGTGGAGCGTATCGCTCCTGCCTTCGCTGGCCTACCGGCTGCTCCCAGAGCGCAGACCCATCGGCTGGCGCAGGTGCTCCCGCCGGCAGTGGTCATCGCGGTCGCTCTTGTGGGCGAAGAGCTTTCTGCAAAAGCCGCACTGGAAACGACCGCCCGTGCGGTGGAGACGCCTGTGGGCAATGGCGGAGGTGGCGCTCGCGAACTCAGCACCGCACTTGAAGCACCGCCTCTCGCCGATGTGTTTTCCCAAGTGCAAGGCCATAATGGTCTCATTACGGCACTTTCGGTAGCACATCGGACATGGCACTTTAGTGCCCCGGGGCTCGTCGCCAAAGTCATGCTTGAAAATCTGGTGGGCTATGAGGCGGCTAGGTAGGTGGAAGTTTAATTCGCAGTGCCAGCAGATGTGTATGGTGTCTTCCCCTGCCGGCCGAATGTTCCGCAGGCGACGCCTCTGGTCCGACATGTGGCGCTGCTGCAGGGTGAAGAAAGCGGGTCGGTCACTCAGCGCACCCTTGTTTGCACCCTTGTGCGCACCGAAGCTCGCAGAAATGTTCAACAAGAGCATCTGAACTAAAAATAGTGGAATACAATCAACTGGCGGAACAAAAAGTGAAACTATTCACTCCTTTGTATATAGCCAGTAATTATAAAGCTCAAAAGAAAAAAAATGAAACAGTACACTGTGGGGCCAGTTGGTCATACATAATCTGAACGAACAAACGTAGCGTTTAAACAGGACACAGAAAGATGAGGACAGGACGGGGCTACAACTTACAACTGAATGAAATCGATAAACGAAACACACATCCCTTCTCGAGCAAAGACACGCATGCGCAAACTTGAAAGAATGACAAAACTGTGATAATCTAGAAAAATGCGGTAAAAGAAAAAGAGACGAAAAGGCGAGAAATAGCCACCGGTCATGAAGACTGTTTATAAACATTAAGTGCGTCTTAGAAAGTTCCTTTCTTTTTCCATTAGATAAATAGATGGTGTGCTAATGCACGTGTCACTACCGCGTTGTGATATTTCATGAGCTTCCAAGATTTCCCTCGCCAATTGATCTTTACCCCTTCCTAAAATCTTCGTGCAGTTCAAAGGGGGAAAGCAACCTGGGCAGCTCTTGCAATGCTTTGGCAAGTGCTCATCAGTTTGCTGACGAAGCGAAGATGCGTGTTCACTCAGCCTCACGTTTAGGCATCTGCCCGTCTGCCCAATGTACACAATTTCGCAGCGTAGAGGGATCTGATAAACAATATCTGTGGCGCATGAGACGCGCGGCTTCTTGTGTTTTGTGCTACAACCTGAATTCTTGACGCTGTCATGATCTGCCAGAGCGCAAAGCTTTGCAAGCTTGAGAGGAGCTGAAAATACCACATCAATACCAAATTTTGCTGCCACTCTCTTCAAGTTGTGCGAGAGCCTTTGACGCTCTCATGATCTGCCAGAGCGCAAAGCTTTGCAAGCTTGAGGGGAGCTGAAAATACCACATCAATACCAAATTTTGCTGCCACCCTCTTCAAGTTGTGCGAGAGCCTTTGTACATAGGGCATAACTTCAAACTTCCTTTTCTGTTCTCCCGGTACATTTATCTTAGATAACTGGATGTGTTCTCTTTCTTTGTGCAACTTTTTCTTTAGAGTTTCTGCGACAGCCACAAGAACATCGCCAGGAAAGCCTGCTTATTTAAGTCTTTGAACCTGGTTGTCAAAACTACTACCAACTTTGTGCGGACATGACTTGAGGAGCGCCGACCAGGGTGTAGCACAAAACACAAGAAGCCGCACGTCTCATGCGCCACAGATATTGTTTATCAGATCCCTCTACGCTGCGAAATTGTGTACATTGGGCAGACGGGCAGATGCCTAAACGTGAGGCTGAGTGAACACGCATCTTCGCTTCGTCAGCAAACTGATGAGCACTTGCCAAAGCATTGCAAGAGCTGCCCAGGTTGCTTTCCCTCTTTGAACCGCACGAAGATTTTAGGAAGGGGTAAAGATCAATTGGCGAGGGAAATCTTGGAAGCTCATGAAATATCACAACGCGGTAATGACACGTGCATTAGCACACCATCTATTTATCTAATGGAAAAAGAAAGGAACTTTCTAAGACGCACTTAATGTTTATAAACAGTCTTCATGACCGGTGGCTATTTCTCGCCTTTTCGTCTCTTTTTCTTTTACCGCATTTTTCTAGATTATCACAGTTTTGTCATTCTTTCAAGTTTGCGCATGCGTGTCTTTGCTCGAGAAGGGATGTGTGTTTCGTTTATCGATTTCATTCAGTTGTAAGTTGTAGCCCCGTCCTGTCCTCATCTTTCTGTGTCCTGTTTAAACGCTACGTTTGTTCGTTCAGAAAATGAAACAGGCCTAGGCAAAACCTACGGAAAGTAAGGATAGGTTACCAAAAGTTTTTAGATTAATCATTTATTGAAAAATTTCGATCTGCATTTTGGTCTTGAACGCAGAGACAGCTCAGCCGCTAGATTGCAATCTAGCCATGTGAGCAGTAATGGATGGCTGCTTTTGGTTTTATGTGCACTTAGCGCCCCAAAGCGACTCAGGCTGTGAGGGACGCCGTAGTGGAGGGCACCGGAAATCTAGACCACCTGATGTTCTTCTACATGCACTCACGTCGCACAGAGCACGGGCCTCTGTAATTTCTCCTCCATCGAAATTCGGGTGCCACGGCCGGGATCGAACCCGCGTATTGCGGGTCAGCAGCCGAGTGTCATAACCACTGAGCCACCGCAGCGGCAGTCATGAATGGCATTGAAATAAATGGTTATATATCGGGTAGTGATGGGCAGTGATGGGTGTACGTCAATCGGCTATATGCAGTTGTTTTTGCTTCGTCCCTATCTGTCCATGCGGCTCGCATTTAACGATGGCCCGCTCTACTGCCACCTAGTGTGGGACACAGCTACGGTTAGCTGTCTTCAGCGTATCTACATTTTTCAGAAAAGGTTTCTTCGCCATGTTTAAAATGTCCACTGGGACTCGCCAAGCACAGATCTCTTTCTACAAAGCGATGTGCTAAAACTTGTATAAATATCGCTTGAGTGTCCGGTTTAAACTCGAAACACGTAGAAATGTAAATCCCGTACGTAAACTTGCTAAACTACATACCCGAGATGCAAGCTACACAACAAGGTATGCTGAGACATGGATAGTCCCGACCCCACGATTAAATTCAGGTAGAGAACGCCTGCAGCTCCCTCTTCCTTCCCTGCTAAATGCGTATGTATATAATAATTTTGACCTTTTAAGTTCGTCAAACAGATCTTTGCGTGCTCTGTATGCTAGCATGTAGGATTTTTGTTTTGTGTCTTTTTTTTTTCCTTTTCTGCCAGTACCTGTGGTTACCCAATGGGAATATTTTGTCACTATTGTATAATATTGTTTCCTTCTCTCTTGTACCGGCTCATTATTGTATACCTGTTATCACGCTGTGCAACTGCCTTTTGTCCTAAAACTGCTGTCAAGCTGCTGCCAAGCGAAAGGAGGCTGCGACTTAGTCAAGCTGTCTCTCAAAGCTTTTTCTGCGCCTCCGCTGTCTCTGTCTTTACAAGGCAGAAATAAAGAATTTGAATTTGAATTAATTAGGCCGAACATATGTGCTGTGGCAGGAAAATGAAGCGTGCGCGTGAATGGGTTGAACATTGCGTTCACCTGCCCTTTTTTAACTGTGAAAGCCAGTCTTGCCTATGTTCAGACAGCTACGATCTTTGATCCGTGCAGAGTGACTTAACACAGCTGGGACTCCCGATGTAAGAGGCGAGACACATTCCGAGCTTCGCCGTCCGTAGTTAAACACCCGCTGGGCGACCAACAGGGAGCACCGCGTCAATGAGATATCCGATGGTTGTCGGAAGAAGTCGGGGCTTACCACTTCTGGTGGCACGTCCGAGTCGTAGTCTTCTTCATTGGCGCGCCTTCGCCTGGCTTCCATCTGGGCCAGCGACGGAAACCTTATGGTCAGCAGCGAGGCGATGGTCAGCACCCGGTCCATGGCTCCGGTCTCGTTGCGAGGTGATCGAAGGGCACAGAGGAAGCAGAGGTGACGCCGCCGGGTCCCAACGGTCAGAGGAGTAGGCGCGGCGGTTGGTCGGCGGGCAGCGATCCGCGAGCGATGTGACGTAACTCACGAGCGATGCAAAGAAAGAAAAAAATGCTACGAAGGCGAAGAGAAAGCGACAATGCTAAAATAAGTGGGCAGAAAATATGCATGGTATTCGCTTTTTCTCGTAGATAAGCGCCGTCCGTTACAAATACATTGTGAAATCAAAGTATTCGTTGGAGATCAGTTTAAAACTTAATAGCGCTTTAACTTTAGAGTATCGCTGTGACTTTGGATTGCTGGTTTTGTTGCTTCGGCAGCTATAAAACCCGTCGACGCGTGGGAACTGCCCTGCCGAGGAGCTTATACACCTCCGACTTTTGTGGTAAACCTCACGACCTATCGCACATACTGCCTGTGGCTAAATATTCGTTCACATTCGACAAACGCCAAGCTGCACGAACGAGTTCTACGACGAAGAAAACAGATTACTACCCGCAGCTGCGCCATAGCAGCGCCGTTGTGCATGGACAAACAACGCTTTTTTTCCATCAGAGCGCATCAACCGGCTTCCGTATTTGCTGTATTGGAAAAGCGAGTGACACCTTTTTAAAAAGTGCACTGCGGGATGCTAACTTTCCGAGCTAAAAAAATGCGTGTTTTTGGCGTTAAATATTTCGAAATGCATTGCCGATTTAGAAAATTTTAAAACTGAACCCAGCTTTTATGTTGACGGCCTTAAATTTTATATTATAAAGTTGGGCCCTAAAATCAAAATTTAAAAAGTTGATTAGTTAACTTTAGTTCATTTAATTAATCGTTTAATCACTGATCTCTATCACGTACACAATGTCCGCCCTGCTGTACAATCCAACTGCACACCGCACCGACATATTTCTCGCAAGGTTTAAATTAACAATCCGTAAACAGCTACAAAACACCCGGTATACATAAATGACCTCCCTAAATGCCTTAACAGTTAATGTATTTTATATGGTGATGACACCACTAGTTTGTGCAGTGATAAATGTTTAGATTATCAACAACATCATCAATGGCGCGTCTTGAAATGTAGAGTGGTGCCGCACTAATTTGCTTCACATTAATACGCTAAAATCAAGCTTCGTTTTCTTTTTATTTACACATCTATTTTTTTATAAATTCTACTGTCATCCCACCTGTCGATAAAAGTTTTCCTCGGCGTCATAACTGATAAACACTTCAAATTTCTAGGGCACATTATTTTTTTTTTTTTTACAAAAACAAGCACCCTATGGAATTAGAATACTAATCATAGGCCGACCTTACTTTAAGGTACAGTCAGGCCGGAATGAAACGCGAACACGCATATGTCATACATTTCTGCTTTGCAGCGAGGTATTCCTTTACAACCTATTTTCGATTATGCATTTCAGTAGGCCCTTTATGCCGCCGCGGTGGCTCAGTGGCTATGGTGCTCGGCTGCTGACCCAAAAGACGCGGGTTCGATCCCGGCCGCGGCGGCTAGAATTTCTTTGGAGGAGAAATTCTAGAGGCCCGTGTACTGTGCGATGTCAGTGCACGTTAAAGAACCCCAGGTGGTCGAAATTTCCGGAGCCCTTCACTACGGCGTCTCTCATAGCCTTAGTCGCTTTGGGACGTTAAACCCCACAAAACCAAACCAGTAGGCCCTTTACCCAGACACGTGAATCAGGCTAGTTGTACACCTCAGCTGAAAGTAGGCAGGTAAAATATTTAGTTTTCTTGACATGCTCTGTTCGCGTTTCATTCCGGCCTGACTGTACATACGTTGATCTTGCTCTACTACGCCTTCATTCACAGATATATCAATTGCTGCATCACATGTTGGAGTAACACTTGCATTACGCATTTATCATCTCTCCAATTTATTCAAAATCAAGCTTTACGTGCTGTGCATCGATAAAACTCGCTAAATAGAATGTATTCCATTTATGATTCAATTCAATATTATCTTGGCATTTTAATATTCAACGTTCACAACAAGAAGTTGCCGTCCACTTTACCCACCCATAGCCAACTTCCTCACCTCAAACACACACGTTCCGCATATATGAATAATTACTCATTACCTTATTCAGACTAACTACGGCTAACAGACAACTACCGTTAGCACAACTTAGTTCGTTATACGTTTACAAATTAAGTTAAAGAATGTAGTTCACTACGCCTGTTTAAATAATTTGTGTTGTCTTCTTCTAGCTCGTAATTATTTTCGGCTACTTTATTGCCAATTTTGTTTTCTTATCTAATCACTGTCAATTTTTTCCACTTTTCCATCGTTTTTCATGCTGCGACTGCTATTTTTTCACTTATATGTTTTTTGTTAGTACTAATAAGGGTCCCACCTACGGTATTTAGCTCTGGGGGTGGCTCTGGGACCCCTTTCTGAATATGCCCAGCAACATCGTGCGAGCAATGAAAAAACTTTCATTGCTCACTTCTTCCTAAATCTTCTTTCTTTCTTGCCTTTCCTAACAGATCCTCACCTTGACTTATGACACCAATAGCTTCTCGCAGTGACCTCCAGGTACATCTGCCTTTCACCAACCACGGCCACTCTGCGTATGAGAATATCTCAGCCTCACCATTAATAAACATCGAATAAGATGCGCCACAAGGTTTACGGGCATTGTGACGCGCTCGCCCCATTAGTTCTGTGAAGGCGATTTGCACGTATGCTCGCCTTGCCACTAGTGAGAACCATGGGTAGATGTCAACAGTTGCTCTAAGAGGCAACGACACATTCACTGACCAGTAGGAGTTTGCACGTCGCCATTTTTACGAAGTAGACATTGCTGCACCTGTTCCTGTTTCAATTACTACCTTCCATGCTAGTTATTTTGCTGCAGTCAGGAGGCCTATTTTCGCCCTGCCATATCTACAGCTAAGGACCAAATCAAGACAAATGCTGCCCGTGCTAGCACCTGAATGAAGTGGATCATGTGAGCAAGCTGTGGACAAGCCACAAAGGCAAGGCTATGGGACTTTTCTGTATATGTCTTTTAAAACCCGTTTCACCTTTTGGATTACTGTGCGGGGTTAGAATAGGGGGAAAATACATTCTCTGTGCTTTTGAATCAACTGAAAATTAAGTATTTTTAAATCAAGTTATCGCTCAATGGTATCCAATTACCGCCCTATATCTTTAACTGCGGCTAATTCTAAGCTACTGGAACACATCGTTTGCAGAGAATTGGTTCAGTATGTAGAAGAAAGCAACTTGTTGCCAGATGCTCAGCACGGCTTTCGGTGCTGGTTGTCCACTGTTACACAGTTAACTATTTGCCGCGAATTTTTTGTTGCAATTAACGACAGACGTCAAATCGATGCACTGTTGTTTGACTTAGCCACAAAAAAAAAACTCATACAGTAGCTTTATAACTTTGGCATAAATAGCACAATCATTGATTTTGTAATGGCAAATCCTAGAAACACGCACAATATGTTCAAGTTAATAATAGCTTTCCTGCATCCTTCCAGTGACATCAGGTGTACCCCAGGGTTCTGTCCTGGGACAGGTCTTATTCCTTATTTACATCAATGATATTGGGACAGTGACAGACCATGGCGTCATTGTTAAACTTTTTGCAGATGACTGTGCTATGTACACAGCGGTCAGGTCACCACATGATCAAGAACTCCTTAATACGAATTTTAGCTTAATACGAATCTTAGCAATATTCAGAGCTGGTGGGAAATCGCGTTAAATATCCAAAAATGTTCTGTTCTTCGCGTATTAATCACGAAGCAACCATTACAAAGAGGTACCAGCTTTGAAATACCTAGGAATAAAAATAATACCAACTTTAAGCCAGAGCCAATATATCGATAACATATATGCTACACCGCATGTAAGGCCCTAAGGAGGGTTCGAAGGAAATTGTCGACAGCCCCAACACACGTGACATATACTGCGCATAAAGCACTGGTTAGACCTAATTTGGAGCATGCGTCAAGCTTATGGGACCCTTATAGCAAAACAAACATAGACACACTGGAAAAATGCCGAGAATGACCGTTTGCTTCATTTGTAACCACTGCAGAAGAACAGACACCGTAACAGACGTGATTAATATACTGGACCTTGAGACCCTCCGATTAAAGGTGCACTAAAGAGGAATCTCAACTCGTCTTTTTACCGCGGAAACTCGATCTACACGTTCCAAGCATTCTTAAAAGCTTCGAATTATTGTCCTGTGCAGCCGATTAAACGATCGGATTAAACGTCCCGGCTCCCGTTTGTTTGTTTTTTAACTCACTGCTGAAGGGGTCAGGAGTCAATTAACGCGTGGAGAGCCTTTCAGGCAGTCGCGTGGCGGCTTCGCTTTGGCTTTTATTTTGAATAAATAGATCCATTCGGAGACTACATAGCTGCAAATTAGGCCCACGAAAATAAAAATACACATGGAGTCATTGCTTTCGGCGATCGCTAAGTATAACTTCGCCGATGGCAGAGCGGCAAGCCGCCATGGGACTGGCTGAAAGGCTGGCTGACTCATCCTATCGTCTGCGGCGAGTTCAAAAAAAGGCGGGAGCCGGGACGTTTAGGACGATTTAAATTTCGGAAATCGGCCGCATAGGAGAATAATTCGAAGTTTTTAAGAATCGGGAAGTGTAGATCGAGTTCCTGCGGTAAAAATACGAGTTCAGATTCCTCTTTAGTGCATCTTTAAGACACACAGAACACAGGATGAAGTTCTTATATACCGTATTTAATAATAAAACGCTGGTTGACAAGGCCCGCTATCTCACCAGTATATCACGAGCAAGCACTCGCGTTAGCCGCCGAAAACTTTTGGAAGAGTACCGGGCTTTTACAGATTCATTTAAATATTTTTTCCTAATATTGTTTCCCATTGGAATAGGCTGCCACAGAGTGCCGTTGTCTGCAAGCATGTAGTGGATTTTATTGCCTGTTTGAAAAGAGTGAATGCAAGGTTTTTGTTCTTTGCCTGTTTGTATTCGTGTTTTGGTATACGTTTCATTGACCGCTCCTGATTGGACTCCAGGAGGAGCCTGCAGTGATTTTAATAAAAATAAATAAATAAATAAACCGCGGCTGACACAGTTCAAACCGCCGACCCCACACCGTGATCGCGCGTGCTACCGAGCACACGCCGGTCACGACGGGCCGAGCTCTTTTGGAACAAAGGAACAACACGAGCTGACACAGAAAGGAATTTATTGTTACAACAACAATAACGCCAGCCAGCAACAAAATACACTGAGGAATCGCGGACGTCCGACTCACCAGCAAAGTTGCGAGCAAAAGTTCGCCCACTCTAGGGCAGGGGTGAAGCCCTGATGCCGGATGGGACAAGCTTGCGAGAAATGTTCCCACGGGGCCTCGCCCCCCTAGCGGAGAGGAGAGCGACGCAGCGAAACGTCTGAACGCGATGAGGTCCCGAGGTCGGAGAGTGAGAGAGAGCTTCAATAAGACAAGCTGTCGGGCTATTTGGTGTTGCATCATATTTGTCAACAGCGCTTAGACACACGGACAGAACACAAAACACAAAGCGCCTATGTCGTCGTGTTTTGCATTGCGTCCGCCGCGATGGCTCAGTGGTTATGGTGCTCGGCTGCTGACCCGAAAGACGCGGGTTCGATCCCGGCCGCGGCGGTTGAATTTCTTTGGAGGAGAATGTCAGTGCACGTTAAAGAACCCCTGGTGGTTGAAATTTCCGGAGCCCTCCACTACGGCACCCCGTCATAGCCCCCCGTCATAGTCGCTTTGGGACGTTAAACCCCAATAAACCAACCAACCAACGCATTGCGTGCGTTTGTTTAAGTGCTGTTGACCAATATGAGGGAGAGCTGTCTCCCGCGCCCGCAGTAATCATGGCGTCTGTGGCGCTAGTGTCGCTGCGATGCGGGCGCCCTTCCTAGTGAGTCAAGGCCATTAGAGAAGACGCATCGCGGGGAAGCAAACCACGAAGGGACGGAGCGGGGCGAGTCCCCACAACTGCGCAATGCATTTAATTAAATCTTCCCCTGAGATATTAGTGCAGAGATGGAGCCTCTTTCGTCACATTTACCTGCAGTAAATAGTCTTTTTGTCTGTTTAAGTTTTTGCTCATTCTATCTCTTCTCGGTATATTTCATACAAAATTTTCTATCAGTTTTCCTCCATTCGGATCCAGCGTTCTGTCCTCGCGTACAAATAACATTCAAAATTGTCCATTTACGGTTATCCCTATTCTTCAGCTTATTTGCTCCCAGATCCTCTCGTTTCACGGTATTCCTGCATCCGCATCTCACTTCTAAACGTGCAAGAAAGGGCAACTCCGGCGTTTTTTGTACCCACAGGGATTTTAGTGAAACTTTCAGGTTAAGTTGACCGCAGTTTCTTGGTCATTTGTGCCAAATTTCACAGCCGGACGACGTCTTAATGCAGTGCAAATTAATTTTAAATGTTTTCATTTCGTGGCTTCACTCCGGGCGACTAACTACGGGCAACCTTGCGTGCGTAACCTCACAGGTTGGCACGCTCGCTGATATTCGCTCTGCATTTGCTGAAGGATAAAACTTCACGCTTGATTTTGGTCAGTTCAGACAAGTAATGACCCATGCTCTCGCTTACCATCTCAAGCTTAGCCAATTAACGCGCGCACGATAAGTTTTGAGACATTACCGTGACGTCATAGGTTGGTATGTTGTAACGTCATAGTTTGGACGGAACCCAGTTTCTATTTCCTAGGTTTTGCTGTTTTAAAATTGTTATATTCGGTATTTTGAAAAACGGTTTGTTTGTTTTTTTGCACCGTAGAGAAGGGACTCTAAAGAATGCGAAGGAATTATCAACTCAAAATGTTCAAAAACACCCGGCTTTGCCCTTTAAAAGACTTCGACACCTAATTTTTGCTTGGTGTTTTTTTCTTTGAAATGATGCGTTATAAAATCAATATGCATGCATTACTTCGTGATATTCGTCTACGACCGCTAAATAGCTCATGACTGCATTTCTTCTCGACAAGGCTTCTCTTTCATCAACCGAACGCTGGCTGTGGCGTGTAGTGAACAGTTTGGTCACGTGAGCAAGAAGGAAAAAAAACTCAGGAGGGAGAGTGACGTTACGCGGCCAGCCTTCGCAAGCCATGTGCTCACGAAGCAGCTCCCTCTCCTGTTTTTGTTTTTTTTTTTTAAATATAAGAACACGGGGAAAAGTTTTGGGACCCAGTGCGTGAAACATATTTCTGATGCTGCTAGCAGTTTTGACTAAATTGTAAAAAATATAAAATTATAGGTTGCGGTCCAAAGAAAAATTATCGAGGTCATCATTTATAGAGCGAGCAAGATAGTGTTCCAAACGAATTGCCGGGTTAGTTGGTTCCACATACTTCACGTCACCACAGCGCACAAAAACGAGAACACGGATGCGCAAATGCGCAAAAAGTCACCACAAAGCGCTGCTTCAACTACTGCTGCGTGCTGCGCGTTGTGGTGTCTCTTTGGTACCTTTTTGTCCGTCCGCGTTCGTTTTTGTGTGCTGTGGTGATATTGATTGTCATAGTGATTGTGCGCTAATTAAGAAGCGGAAAAAATCAGTTGAATGATACTACGGACGTAGAAATGACAAAAATTCTATTCAAAAAGAAATAACGAAATACAAGCTTGCAATATATAAAAAATAAAAGGTTTTTAAGTCTTTCAAACAAGGATGAGACTTTTAAGCTGTTCTGTGATATGACTGTTAAACATGGGAAACAAGCGGAAGGAAAACGTAACTGCAATATCAGAACGGAACCTTGCGGGCCCTTAACGTTACGAATTGAGCTACTGCTTCCGACATGTCGATGGTAGATGCAAATTTGTTTTCAGTAGCAAATTACGAATTGAGCTACTGCTTCCGACATGTCGATGGTAGATGCAAATTTGTTTTCAGTAGCAAATTACGAATTGAGCTACTGCTTCCGACATGTCGATGGTAGATGCAAATTTGTTTTCAGTATCAAATTGCCACAGATGAATGTCCCGCCTCTGCCATAGCCTATCTTAGATAAGCCTTTATCAGTTTTAATTTAGAGAAATTCTCTCCGTTGTCGCCACGGAAACGGGCGTGCAGTGCACGAAGTATCCTAAGTGCCACCCATGTGTTCAGGAAGCTATCGTCGAGGCTATGATTTAATATAAACTGAAGAACGTTGCTGCAACCAGTGGGCCGCAGGCTACATATAGATATAATGTCAGCACTTTATTTGTCCTTGAGAGCACAATGGGGGTGCTTTTTCTGGAAGTTTTGAGAAGTCGTAATGGAAACCCCGGAGATTCACGTGCTGCTCCAGCTGCATAAAGTTTTCCTCAACTGATATCTTTATAGTGTCTATCATTTCATAGAATAAATTTATCTTGAATGTTTTTTTTTTCTCCATTAGTTGCTTCCTCGTCACCTTTATAGCTCAATTGTCGTTTCTTCCGCCGCAGCCGTGAAGGTGGCCTTGTGCTGGCGTCAACGCCCATGCCTTCAGCAAGGGCTAAGCTTTGTTTTCGCCGGAGTCGTCGAACACTCTTGAAAAAAAAGTTAGTAAAAAGGTAGTAAGTCCAGCAGTTACTAACTCTGACTTCGTTTTACTACTTTATATCAGCTCTTTACTACCCTCTTCAAGGTATAGCTAGTAAAAGTAGCCCTTGCTACCTTTTTACTAACTATGGTGGCTAGTTACTGCCTAGTTAGTAACCGTTCCTTTAACCCTAAAATAAAGTCAAAGAATATAAACTGATACAGAATGTCTTGCCAATAAATTGGTTTTGTAATTGAACATTTCTGCAGGGGCATATGGTTAGGTAGACTAAGCTGTTTCTACAATCTCAAATTCCTAATTCACGCTGGTATCTTAGCTCAACCGGTAACAGCCACTAGCCCGTAAATGAGTCTGATTTACGGAGTGTATAAGAGTGAGAAAGATTTCCCTACATGTGCACGCGCAGTGCGCGAGTGTGGCTCTTTCTGATGTGTGCTTTTCCTGCATTCTGAACCTTTGTGTGTGTACGGTAAGGTTGTTGATGCCATCACCTCGCATAATTTGTACATGTAATGCGCGATAAGCTTAAACCTGTGTGTGTGATTAAGTGTGTGATTCACATTACGGCCAGCACGCTCTGATAGCTCTGTCTGGATTCCGGAGTTAGTGAAATTGACTGTGAAGCTTTTTTTTATTTTTCGAGTCGCATGGATTTGACAAGCCATGCCAGCACACCGTACGGTGAATCTAGCAACATATGCGAGTTTCTGTTCATTTTCTTAGTAAATACTACTATAGTCGGATACAACTTAAGTCTGCAGTGAAGCTCCGCCCACATTCAGCCTCCGCGCGCTGAATTCCTCCACGACGAAAAAGTAGTCTGCGGCTGAAACGTTTCTTGTTATGTAAACAAGAAGCTTAGCACCAGAAAAAAGTTACGAGCTCTACAGTTCTGATACGTGGATTGTTTGATATAGTCAAGCATTAAAAAACTGTTTTCGTTTACAGTTGCGATTCGCCAGCGGAGTAATACAAGACGCCGCGGACCGCGGCCCATTGTTAGCAACTGCTGTTTTTATAAGTTGTATCCTACTATAGCTTCCCGTTACTAACTGCAGGTAGCAGCCGTCACTAACTCAATGGGTTAGTAACTGTTACTAACCTTCCCGTTACTTACTGCAGTTACTAACAGGGTAGTAACATAAGTGACAAGCAGTTAGTAAGTCAGTAAAAGTTAGTAAGTACTACTACCTTTTTTCTAAGAGTTTATCCGACATCTCGATAGTTGTAAAAGTATTCTGAATACGCTCTTATTAGCTGTGTACTTACGACAGTGTTAGTTGTTTTGCATTACATGCTCTTCCTTCAGGCATTAACCTCGACCCGAACGTCATACGAAACTACTATGGCTACAAGAGACGACAGGACCCCAACCTAAAGTTTGCCTGCGTGACGATAGAGCCGCGCTCTTCCCCTAGCGGCGGAATTCGGAGGCGTTGATCAAGCACGACGCCACCGTGGAGCTTTGGCTAATCGTGTTTGAGTGCTGCGCGCTTTGTCTCTCCGCGTGCTGTTGCTGTTCACACCCGTTGCGCCCGGGCAGGAGAGGGGGGGTGCCTGGCGACTGCACCGTGCGCCGATTATGCCCACCGGTGGGCAGTTTTGTGATGACCGAAGCGGTGCCGTAATTGCCTAAAAGCGCGGACGCATCTTGCTTGTCTTGCGATCTGTGCTCAAATGACACATTCGCTTACACGCGTGCGTGGTGTCAACAGAAATCTACGAAGGTGGAAGGAATCCTTTAATGCAGATGAAGTGTCAGGCACTGCAGTAGTGATTAGAAAATAATACTAATGATCCATCACCTGCGGCAACTGCACACAGCGCGCCGGCGGACAACTGCGAAGGCATTCTACATATGAACTACCGGTACCCCGGAAACGGTAACGCGGTACACGGTATGCTAAAGGTGAAAAGGTACAGTGTCCGTGTTTGCGTGGGCAAGAGGAACCGCTGTGTTCCTTTTAAGTGTCCTTTAAAGGGTCCCTGAACAGGGCGTTCGTGGTTCGCTATAAAATGCTTGCATTATGTAGAGTGCAGGCCACCGACAGTTAATGCCGCGTACGAGACTTCAAAAGCGAACGGATGATTTACAATACATTTTTAAACATTCCTCCTTTCGCATCTCGTGGCGACCAGCGGTACCGGGCACGGTGGGCACGGGGTACCGGGCTTTCGCGCGAAACCTGGCATACGACGTCATGTCGCGCAAGTGACGTCAGCAGCCGGCTGAACACTGTATCAACGCCCGCTGCATAAAATTACCAACAAAATGAACCGCAAATTGAGGAACAACCATTTTCCTGTGCAAAATAGAGAAGTTGCAAAACTGTGCAGAACTGCAAAATATATGTGCGAAATAGATAATTGTGCAAAACTGTGCAAGATAGATAATTGCTATTTGAATTAATATATTGAGCTTGTGGAGATGAATCACAGACACAAGTCGTTGTCGGGTGTCCACAAATATATTTGGCAGGACCCACTCAGCCAGGCGGGAACGGGACAGCGGGCCGTCGGCATTCAGTTGAGCAGCCACGAAATCCAGTCTTCTGCAGCCGGACCACGATGGCACGCTATAAGCTCATATGCCTGATATTAAAAAAAAAAAATTATTATTGCAGTAATTTATATGTATACGGCCTCCTGTCAATGCGTTTATTGGTCGCTTGTAGTTTTTTCAGCATGGCAGGCATATTTTCCAGTGCGTAACATAGACCAGCTCATATTTTAATAAGTACATCGGGAGTTTCAACAATGTATTTGCATTTTATTCCTTGTTGCAGTCACGTCAAAAGTGTTTCTAAAAGTGCTGGTACATCCGTTAATTCCTCCAAATATTTCTCGCGCCAGAAAGTGACTGCCTCATCTGCCCTGCTGAAGCATGTGAATCGTTTGTCATATATGCTCATAATCGTTTGTCATAAAGCTGCCCCTAAGGTTTTCGCCATTTGACGATCCCAAGTCATCACCCCTATTTTTTTGCGGCAGATATTGTGCGCAGATGCTTAGGCCTGAAATCATTCGAACTTCTGCTAAAATTTACAATGCCTTGATTGTAAAACATTTTATTCGCCGGAAAGAGCTTGGTAAGAGGTCGCGTTAAGTGGTCGAGAGTACATAGCCCTCGACGACTTTGTCAGCCCACTCCATCGCCAAAACTTGCGCTCTGGGGACAGAGCTATAGCCAGCACGGTCTCCCACCGCTCGAGAGAAGGAGCGGTAACTATATCACCCAGAGGTGGCTCTGTTTTGCAGTCCCACAGGATGTGATCGTAGTGGGCTCGTTGGCCACAGTGTTTAGAGTTTGGGTTGTATAAATCCGGATAAATGTGCGCGAGTGATGGGGTACGTATCGATCTCGTCTGTAGACGACGCCACGTAACCTCTTGTTCTTTAGTCAGGCTTTTGTCCGGAGGGGGGAAAATTCTCCTCTCTAGTTTAAAATGATTGGTGAGATCATGATATGTGATCATGGAGTCCTTCGCGAAATTCAGGGAGCCAGTCTCATCCACTGCCCGGTCGACGAAACCTCGGGCTTTATTGTGGGCTGCCTCGTTCCCCGAATTCCCCGAATGGGCTGGGACCCATATCAGTTCGGAATAATTTGGTAAGAATTTGATGGCGTTAAGGATTCTAAGGGAGGTGTTTATAATTCGCCCTTTTGCGAAATTATTGATAGCCATTTTGGAGTCGCTGAGAATGATGCTCTCTTGCAGTGTATATTTTTTCCCCATTCGGTGCTTCAAATGCGCTTTTAACCACCCGTTTTTGGCGCCTAAAATGTACAGTGTTCTGCAACTTTATCAAGAGTAGGAGTAATTAAGTAGTTTTAATAAACATGACAAATGGAAGGAAAAGATTACTGCTGGCCCCGGCATCTGCTAGCGCTACTGGAAGCACCTGGATTGGGGCAGCGGAAATGAAGGATAGCAGGCAGTGTGTAGCAGTGAAATGAAAGAGGTGAGGGGATAGTTGGAAAGGACGAAGGGAGAGGTACACTGGGCATTAAATCTATTTCCATACCTTATCGGGACCGGTTTGAAAAATTCTCCTGCCTTAACTGGAGGCTCGTTTGCTGTAAAACCGCTCACAAAGCTGTTGTCCCCTTTGTTGTACTTACCATGGTACTTACCAGGTTTGGCCGCGCGTCATGCGAAACCAGAACAACCTGTGACGAGATTGAGGGAGTCATAGCTGAAGGGTAGTGGTGGTGCCATCTGGCATCGCTGAAGAAAAGCGCCGCGACCGAAAAGTGCCAAAGCGCGCGGCTAGCTTTGAATGCGCCGCTCGGGCCATGTCGTCTGCTTTAGCACGTCGAATATTTTTCGGCCAACGCATTTTAAAAAGAATCGCAAACAATTAAGTGACTTGACGGCGATTTACCAACAGAAGATATATTGTTAGCTTTCTCGTCAAGTCTTTCTGTCGTCTGCTTTCGCGGCTCTCTCTACGCAAACAGAAGACTTCGCGAAGTATTGAGCAGTGTTTTTAAGTTTGCATTCTGGTTTGTGGCGATTAATTTTATTATCCTGTCCTGCTGTCTCTGACGTCCTTGCTTCTTTCTGCTGTGGTGTGTAGAGCGGCATTATGTTGATTTACACCGCGAAGGAGAAAGTGCAGGCACTACTGCGGTTGATACAGTCTGGCTCCAAGCGCTATGTCCGCAAGCAGTTAAAGTTGAAGTTTCCCCGTCGACTACCGTCTCGTTAGGCAGTTTCGGAATGGAGCCGCAAATCTGAAGAAACCGGGTCGATTATGAGGCAGGTAAGAAGTGACAGAAGCAAGACACACAACGGGATTGGTGAAAGCAGACGACAGAAACACTTGACGAGAAAGCTAACAATATATCTTCTGTTGGTAAATCACCGTCAAGTCACTTAATTGTTTGCGATACTTTTTAATATGCGTTGGCCGAAAAATATTCGACGCGCTAAAGCAGACGACATGGCCCGAACGGCGCATTCAAAGCTAGCCGCGCGCTTCGGCACTTTTCGGTCGCGGCGCATTCCTTCAGCGATGCCAGATGGCGCCACCACTACCCTTCGGCGGAAACTCGTACTCGACGTTGGCGGCTTTCACGCCCTCGATCTTGTCACAGATGGTTCTGGCAGGTTCTGGTTTTGCATCACGCGCGGTCACTACGCAACAAACGGTACAAAAATAACCAAGCTTTGTGCGCGGTTTCTCCAAAAACGAGCTCCGGTTGGGACGGGAGAATTTTTCAAAGCGGTTATAATAAAGTTGCAGAACACTGTATTTTTGTAGTGCCTAACAATCTGGCTTCTAGTCATCAGGCAACATCTAAAAATATCAAGTATATTTAAGAGGTCAACCAGCCACCCTTTGGTTGATATTAACTGGATCTTCAATTAACACAATGTTGCAGGCAAGCCAGCTGTTTTACATGATGCATGACGAATATACAGTCGCGATATTTATTTAGAAAGCTTTTCTCAACTCACCACCAGCACATATGGAAGCGCTGTTCAGAGCAGCAATATAAACCCAGTGAAGGCTGCCTCTTTATACATGGCAAGTGCGGGGGTTTTATGCTCGGTGTTTCCTAGTGATACTGCAACATTAGTGTATGCATACTTCTTACGGAGATTTCTGTCACGACGCTGGCCATGCAGATGCTGTTTCCCAGTGTCAGGAAATCTGATGGCCAATCAGACTTTCTACTTTCATTTCTCATTAAACTAAGTACATATTAGTAGTCGATAAGCAAACGGGCTATTAGTTCCACTATTAGAATTTTCGCTATGGTAGTGCCTTCTGCAGTTTAAATGCACCACAAGTAGTCTGTTTTATGGGTAATGTGTGCGTCACAGGAAAGGAACCAGGCAAGATCTGTTTTCAAACCTGTGATCCGGGCCCTTTCTTTTCGGTTTGGTTTTATGGGGTTTAACGTCCCAAAGCGACTAAGGCTATGAGAGACGCCGTAGTGGAGGGCTCCGGAAATTTCGACCACCTGGGGTTCTTTAACGTGCACTGACATCGCACAGTACACGGGCCTCGAATTTCTCCTCCAAAGAAATTCAGCCGCCGCGGCCGGGATCGAACCCGCGTCTTTTGGGACAGCAGCCGAGCACCATAGCCACTGAGCCACCGCGGCGGCCCTTTCAATTCAATATAATTTCAATTTATTTTCAATTCAATTCTTTTCAATTCAATTTCTTTTCAATTCAATATAAAATGCCACACTGTCCCAGGAAGGTTGAATAATACTGCTGACGATGATCCGCACACCAGAAACGAGTAAATGCCTGTGCGACCTCCTCTCATATGGGAACTCCTCATGGACTACAGTCATTGGAGATGGCAGAGTTGCAGGGTTGTAAGATGGCAGAGGAGATGCCAGGAGTGCAAATGACCAGATCACTGTGCATGACCTGCGCAGTCATCAAAGCCGTAGTAGTGCCACGTCTCTTTGCACCGCAGTAAAATAGGCTGTGCAAGTGACAGCCGCTTTTCAGCTTCGCGAGATGTTTTCCTTTACTTTTAGTGTCATATATTCTTCTTTTCCAGTCCAGGCTTGACCGAGTGAGCAGGATGTTCACCATTGCAGTTAAGACTGTGCAGTGTGGCGTCGCAACTTGGAAGGATGTTGAAATGCAGCCAGCTTTGCACAGGATGGTCTTCCTGAGCAGTTTTTGAAACCATGGTCATACTTCTGGAACTCTGAACAGCGGTGGGGTTTTGGCGTATAGCCCCGGACCCGAGTTTCTTTTCACCTTACAGCCACATAGTCCATCAGTAAGCTCAAACCGAAAGTATGAGATGTTTTGTGTGTAAATCAAAGCGATGCATATTTCTTGCATTTTGTTCCCTACATCCTTCCAACGTTTCAATTTCAGTGAGGTGAGTGAAGTCTTCTGAAATTAAGCCGCAAGCAGTGTGGAGTAGCCTGTGCGGCATTACTGGAAGCAGTACTTCAAAATACACAAGGGTAAAAAATTTTCCAGTTGTAGCTTCTAGAGGATTTCCATCGGGAGGTCATCACTCGACAGCTCCGTTATGTTATAACCAAGTCAGGCGTTTTGTTACTGAGAAAGGCAAACGGGCTCTGGCTGCCTTCTCTGTCAGTTTGTTGTGCACTTTGAGGTAATGATGAAAGGTTTCCTAAATTTTAAAAAGAAACTGTGACATTGCATTGGTGCGATGGTACTTAGGCAGGCAATCTGAGAGTGGAGGAGAGAGAGTCCCTGTAACATTTACTGCTCAGAAGGGATTCCAGTTGCCTACCGCAGAGCCAAACAATTGGAGAGGAACTTGAAAGCAAGCCTGGCCATGCCACTATTCGCAACTGCTAGAACTAAATATGACAATATCAAGGTTGGTTCTGCCACACAGGGTCAACACCTAGCCTGCAGAACAGGACTAAGGCAAGTGAGCAGGAGACATGAAAGCTGCTAGAAAGACAGGAAAACAAAATATTTGAGAGCAGGATGGAAAAAGGCAACTGCAGATTTCCCCATCAGGTCAGCTTGGGGGCGCCATTTATGAGAAGCAAAAGTAAAAGTGGTGTGTTGCCTCAGCCGAGGGGCCGTAACGGTCTAAGCACTCAGCATTGCCTCAACCTCCACAATCCCCTTTTCTCCAGACAGTGCTAAAAGATTCACATGGCTAAGCATGGGTGAGCTGAGCCCATATGTGCTCAGGTCTATGGTGTCATGGCACTCCAAGCACCTTCTCTTGCAGGGGATATAATGAAAGCAGCAGAGGACATGAAAGCTAAAAAAAGGAAAGGCAGTACTACTCTTGCCTAGAAATCATGATACATAACAGACAAAAAAAAGATTCTGAAAAATTCATCTTGGTAAAACTGAAGGCCTATGAGGTTTGCCTAGTAGTCTGAGCACACAAGCAATTTTTGCAACATGAAAATGTGACTGTTGCAGCCAAGAAGTGAAATTGCAAATTTAAGCTTGGCAGCTGAAGTATTTTGTCACTGCATTACTATGGCTGCATATTTTTGTTCACCCATATTACATGTGTGTCACTAGCTGACATCACATTGAGTTACTGAAAAGAAGCCAATCTGCCAATCGAGCATAGCTTGAAATCTACATTGAAAGCAAAATGGTGAAAAGCTAGATCTTTAGTCAGAAAAGCCTTCCAGTGAAAGACAGCCATGGTAAGTTAACAATGCATATACTCCACATTCTAGCAGAACAAAGGCGTCGACATCTAACATAAGTTATGTCAGTAAAGAATGCCTTGAGTATGGTGGCCCAGCAAGGCCACCAATTATGTGTTACCTCTAAAAGATACGGAAAAAAAAAATTGTTAACTTCAAGATCATCAATTCAAACCAAAGTGAGTCACTGTTGCCCAACTCCTACAAGTGTCTTGAGAAAGTATCATAAGCAGGTCACTGCACCACAATGAGTAGAAGAGTTGGCTAGAGTCGTTTGCTACCCAAGTATAAATTTCCTGATTAGGTGACAAAGGAATGTCGTCTTTTGCCTACACAGTGCCTACACTGTCACTTCACTACACAGTGACAGTGCAGTGTTCTAAAGGAACGTGACTGCAACACATAGTCGAGAGAACGAGGAACACAATGAAAAAGGTGACAAGGCATATCTCAAAAGAATCAATGAGAACGATGTTAAGGTACCTTAAAAAAAAAAATTAAAAGTCCCCAGCCTGCTCTGCCCAAGGCACAACATGCTACTTATAATTACGTACCTTTTAGTGGGCAAAGAAAGGGAACAAAAATAAAGTCGCTCCCCTGCCCACATGGTGCAACTGAAGCACTAAGGTCCATGTACAGTCTTTGCCAAGAGTAACGAAGCTTCATTGATTTGCTTCTCATTCATATAGTAGAGCCCTTACCAATTGCCTAAAGTTAAAAAGGTCTTGAAAAGTGAGAACAAGGGTTCTCCTCTCTCAGCCAGCTGACCAAATTAATGCACTCGAAGCAAACCAGCACCAGCTTTACAGAGATTTAGAGCTTGAAGGGTGGCACGGTGTTCTACCATGGGACTGAGATGCAAACCATGCAGCCAGATTACTTTTTGCTAAGACTGTACTTCTTAAACAAGGCTGCAGAAGTTTTACACACTCACCGGCAAGCACTGCTTCCAGCCAGCTGACCAGATTAATGCACTTGAAGCAAACCAGCAAAACAGTGGAGTTGACATGCTGCCACTAAACTGTTTACATGATTTGCCTAATCTTTAAGTTTCTTCAAATGTTTAATCACTAACAATAAATTGAAGTGTTTTGCTTATAGCTGTTGGTTTTCTTTTAACAAACTGCTTCCCCTCGTTCAGAGGCAGTGTGGTTCAATTTCAAGTTTAGGTCTGCTGATTCCTCGTCACATCTAATGGCCGACAACCATATCCCTACCTTAGAATCAAGAACTGCAGCATGACTTAAATTTCTTTTCACGATGTATAACAAGTCACTGAAGTTTAAACGGACGAACATATATTCAACCTTACCTGCCATGCGCATCTAGGCACTATCATGCTCACAACTTGCTCTTTCCAAGCCCACACTAACTTCTCTAAAAATTTGTTTTTCCTCATACAGTTACACAACGGAATGGTCTCCCCTCGACGATTTTTTCCAGTGACGATTTTGACCAGGTGCTACTCATGCATTTTGCATCTAAATCTTCAATGTTGTTTTTTCCACCTTTTCTCCCAGTTATCCTTACTTTGTGAGGCTGCCTATACAAGAGCATTTTTGTTCTGATTACATGAAGGCCATCATTTTGCAAAGCTGAAATGCCTACTTGTTCATTTCTATTCTTTTTCTCCATTTTTCTATTGCATACGCCTAGCACAAGAGCATATAGAAACCTCGATATAATGAACACGGATATTACGAATTATTGGCTATATCAAACTCTTCGTAAATATTTTTGAAAAATGTATGCAATTTCTCCTTTCTATATCGAACGCGGTTGGCCATCAAACGATATATTAAACTTTCCGGCGCCAAGCTGTGCTCGTTTGGATGGCAGGCGGCAGGCTTGGCCGCACAGCACAAGTGCCTAGTGGTGATGCGGCAAGCGTTTGCGCCAAGGTTTGCACTTTCACCCCGCACTCGCCAACAGCGGCGTGTAGGGTTGCATTCCGGCAGTCATCACGCGTTCACGCCCCTGGCATCCGTCGACAGCGCCATGGAAGCAGCAATGGTGGTTGTAAACTTGCAGTAACAATCCTGCGTTCATATCGGCTGTCGCGGAGATGGTGAAAACGGCGATAGCTTTTGCTCTGACGTACCGCTTTCCACGCGACACAACTGTAATGCGGAGAAGCCACAGTAACCAGCGCTTAACCTGCGTTTGCGGTGCTGTGCGGAGAAGCTAGCCTAACTGGCGCTTGGTTTTTTTTGCGGTCTTTGGAATAGCCGCGAGCGCCTTCGAAACGCCGCCAAAACCTGGGAGAACATCTCACCGTTTCTCTAGTAAGGATCGCCAGAAATGCTGTCCCTTCAATGACTAAATTGCGCCGCTACTGCGCGCGTTTCTGACAAAATTTTGTATTACGAATTTCAGCAATAGCGAACTATTTTACAATTTTTTTACTTGTTCGCTATAACAAGGTTTCACTGTATGTATTCTTTTGTTAATGAAAAGAAAATGTTTGTACAAACACGCCCACCTGCTTGGTCTCTTTAAGAGCGTAGTACGAGTAAATAAATAATAAATATTGAAAACTGCCTTCTACAGTAAAGGCAATGCCTAGCTTTATCAAATGAACTGCAAGAAAATACGGAACAGAAATCCTGCATTTGAAAACAGAAGTAGTTAACTGATAGTATAATTATAGGTTCTTTTGTGTTTGACTAGTAGACTCCGTTTACGATGAACTTGAAGGGACCAGAAAATCTGTTAGTCTTAACAGAAGTGCCCCTAAAGGTGTGTGAGCATGGCAGGTATGTCCAAACATGTTACATGAAAACAATGAATATAACAACCTTTCAGACAGCAGATAATTGGAAACAGAGCATTTATAGCACTATGCACAAAGTGAGCAGAAGACAGAGAATGAAATAAGCTTATGTTATCCCACTTGAAAATGGCACCGGTGTAGTTTTCTTTTTCCCGCGTCTCTTTTTTTCTCACTGTATCGCATAGTTGCTGCTATTTGTGTGTTTTCTACTGCTTTTTGCTTTTCATGCTACTCTTGAGTGCTTTGAAGGTGCCAGGGTAGCCGTGCGTCTCTGCAGCTCCTTCTGCAGCATAGCTGTTATACCAACGCCACAAGCAGGTACGCCACGCGCCCTTCCATACACTGCAGGCAATGTGCGCAGCACCGAAACCTGGCCATTTCTGCACTGCAGTAACGTGTGTTGCAACACAGCATATGATGAAAATGTGGCCCCGGAGTTTCTAAGCCTGAAGTCCATGAGCGGGTGCACTTAAGCATACACGGCTTTTAGTCTGCAGGGGCAATGCTCGGCATGCGACACGCGCACAATGCAGAGATCTGCGCCAGCATAGGCATGATGGTGCCCTGCCTTTTCCACACCAGCAAGAGAGCTTTCCCCCAAGAAAATGCACTCTCGCAAGATGGCCTCACCACAGCTTTGCACGAAAATTGTGGCTGTGGTAGCTTATTTAAATAAACAAAACTTGTTCAGGGTACACAAAATTACATTCTGTAAAGTCAGAAATAGCTAACTTTACCACACAAATCCCACAACTGTGATCCAAAACCACCCTATACACTCTAATGTTTCACAATTTCCTTGCATTGCATTCAGTCAGTGCAATTAAAAAGTATGAAAATGCTCCCGGACTTTTCACCTTCACCCGGGCGACACAGTGACGGGTGCACCCCTCCCCACTCTCCCCTACAGAAAACTCCCAGGCTCACATAGCCTATGCTTGGCTGCATCAAATTGCCAAACAAACTAGTATGTTATCTAAGGTTTTTCTTTCAGATATGCTGCGCTACCTGAATAAGAGTGGAGTGGTGCAGCCCAGCTGTACAAAACTTTTGCAGTTTTGGTTTTTCAGAACGTCTAAACAGCTCATGCACACAGCTGCCAAGTACCCGAATGACCCCCAGGTGCTACCAATGAGTATAGTACGTACATACAATAAAACGCACTGACGGTGGGTAGAAATACTGGTACTTTGATTGCTAAGTAGCATGCGCAGGACCTACCACTTGTTTCAAGTAGCTCCTGTAACGTTACTTGATTATTCTGAACGCCCGATCAAGGTTGTCGGCTGTTTTATAGCAACCGCAACATTCAGAGAGAGAACAGCACAGGTCTTTCTCTATGTGGCTCAGGAGGGGGTCACTTTGACGGGGCTAGATGCCATCAGAACTTGAAAGCTTACAATCATTGGAGCTACACTCCAGTGTTTTGAGACCATGGTCAGATCAGGTTCGCAACCATCATGTCAGCAGCCTAAAGAAACCTGGCAAGAAGTATTTCAGGCAGGAACAAGAACTCCTTTCACAAGTGACTGTGAACCAATTTTGCACCGTTCCGGACAGCGAAATGCTATGGGGACATGTTATCCGCAGGCGGCTCCACAGTCATGCCAGGACATGCCAGAAGGTATGATTACATGGAACTGCTGAGACATGAACATGTTGCATTCATGCAACTTTATTGTAATGAATAAAATATTTGGTACAAGTGTCTTTAATGCAACGCCAGGTTGCGAGGAAACATCTGTTCTGGGGAAGCACAGAAAGAGTACCCTCGGGGGACGGCCTGAGGGGAGGGGAAAGTGTGTGCATGTCTTCACACAAAGCTGGGGTGCTACACGTGTTAATAGACACAGTGAGAGAGTCTTGGTGTTGCATTTTTTTTCTGTGACTTATTACATGACTAAACTGTCCCAAGTGGGTGGTCATGGTTCCACAGGATGACCTTGCTCACTGCTTTGTCGTCGTTTGTTGTCGTCATGGCCTTGCTGCCATAAGCACAGTGTGTCAGCATAAAGCTGTGGTGACTGAGCTGTTATTCTACAGCCTACCCATGGTGATTATTTATATGCACTGACATAGAAAATACGGTGTACTAGTGCGTCCACCTTCATTTGATTGGTAAGATTGTATTCTTGAATCAACCTCATGTAGGCATTGTTGATGGATTCATGTGCTAGTGTTCCTGTATGTTTTCATTTCTATAATGGGAGGAGTATATGTTGTATACTAGTTCTTGGTTTCAATAAGCGGATTGTCTCGTGTTCCTTCAGGGCCTTCGCCCCCACCACATAGGGCATACGCTCTCTCCCACAGATGTCAGTGTGTGAAGGGGCAGAGCTGTGTCATGTAACCTTTAGAAATGTTGAACTTTTACCCCTAGGGAACAAAGGACTTCACTAGGCAACATGCAACGTATAAAAGTGCATGCTTTATGCTGTATAGAGAGCTCCCATTTCCATTTCTACCATGAGAATAAACTGTTATGAAGTTTTTTCATTCTCGGGCAATCTCTGCCTCTGCAACCGTCTCCTGATCTCATAAAGTCCCAAAGGACTGATGTCACACCCAGTCAACGTTACCCTTGGAGCCCGCTCGCCCAATAGGCCCAATGAAAAAATGGTAGGCAGCTATATGAGACTCTCACAACACTGCACCATTCAAAAACGACCTCAGTTAGGGAAAGCCAGAATGAATACAGAGGGCACCATGGTCACGGTGATTGTTTCAGGATGAGCATGGCCACCTTGCATCGTTGAAGTTATTATGCCGCAGCAGGAATGCGACCACGCCATCACCGTTTCACAGCACAACTCAGGTCAATGCCTAGGCACTTCACAGGTTTATGGGAAGCTATGGCAGGTTTCTTGCAGTCCAACATGGCTGCGCTTCTCGCAACAAAGTGTATTATCATGCATGCGCAGTCCCCGTTCCAAGGAGTACCACTATTTTTCTTCACTGATGGATTCGGCGTTGCCATGTGCTTCCCACACACTTTGTTGCTTCCTCTTCAAGTGTTTGCAATGAACAGACTAGGTTCAAACTTTTTCCCACCGTAACATATAATTCAAGCTCGTGTGACGACAGGCATCTGGCAACAACACAAGCTCTAGATTACGTTTCCACTATGTGGCCAACACTCTGAGAATGCCACTCCCCATCAATGGAGGTGGCTCAATTCATTCCAATTCCTTTTACACGGACCAACTCTCTACAGTGAAGTTTCGAATTAATGTGTTCTGCTTTATAAACAAATCGGAAGCTTGGATGTTGACAGTGCCGTTACACATCTAGCCAGCATAAACGTGATCCATGGAATCGAGCTATATCAGTTGGAGCACATCCAAAACCTTTCTGCTTGTTTCACATTGATCTTATGGGACATGTGATGGTGCTGTGCAAAAGCCCAATAAATCCAGCAGGACCATGATTTTGCACTATTTGAACCTTTTAAAAGTAATTTTTTTCTTTGCATGTGTGCATTCGCTGCTAAACAGAAGGGGGTTGGATTCTGTTGGTCATATTTCTCGTCACATATCGGGAGAAGGAACCAGAGTCGTGCTTCTACATATTAAATCGTAGCAGCTGTGCACTATGGGCAGCAGCCAGTGGCGGTCCTAAGGGGGGGCGGAGGGGGCGGTCGCCCCCTCTAAAGAGTTTGCACATCTTCCCGAACGTCCGTTTTCGGGCTCTCCGGGCGAGATATGATTTTTTACGTAGAACTGGGAAGCTTTCTCGTCTGTGATGCGTCCAGTAATCCCCTACTTTGTACATTCACGTGCTAGTGGCTGTCTTATTTCACCCAATTTTTGCACACTTCTACGCTCTACAGGTTGTTGTACAAGTACAACGTAGCGACTATCGAAGTATCGTGGTCCTGCCGTACCCCCACTGTTGTCTTGCCTTGGCGCCGACGGCGGTGCCATTCACCCGCGGTTGCAGCGGCCAGCAACCTCATCAGGGCGGCATGGAGCCACCCTAGATGCCACAGTAGATGGAGGCGAAATTCTAGAGGCCCGTGCACTGTGCAATGTCAGTGCATGTTAAAGAACCCCAGGTGGTCGAAATTTCCGGCGCCCTTCCCTGCGGCGTCTCTCATAGCCTGAGTTGCTTTGAGACGTTAAACCCCCCATAAACCATAAACCTTTTGTTGACTTGAAAAGGAGTGCCGACCAGCCTCTTTGTTGGAGAGGACCGAGGGCAGAACAAACCTCTTTCCCCGAACTGAGTAATAAAGGCTGCTAACCCCGCTCGTGAAATGCCCGGGCTAAGCTGCCTTGATGCAGTGCGCCGCCACATACAGTGGCGCTGGCATTGAGGCACCCTAGCCCGAGCAGGTGCTTTGACCTTCCTGGACTCAACGTGGCGGGATATCTCAGCCGACGACCTGCTTTCCCACTTTCCCCTGGTATCAAAATGAATAATGCTCACTTAACAGTCAAAATTCAAAGCATGAGTTATGGTATAACATCTATATTGTTCGCCATTTATTTTTCAATAACAAAGAGCACAAAAATTGTTGTCAAATAAAATGCAAATAAAAATTTGTCAGTTTTTTTTTCTTCCCCCCCCCCCCCCCCCCCCCCCCCTAGAACCAATCTCTGGGACCGCCACTGGCAGCAGCCTCAGCCTCTTCACATTGGCTGTGGCTCTTGGTTGCTGGAATTGTACTCTGGGGCAGCCTTGGTACAATTTCATAAAATACTACCAATTTTTAGCAGTATGTAGCTGGTTTCATGCAATGGCACAGGCTGGCCCAGAAGCTGCAGCATTAATCAAAAGTAAACCAATATTATCATTTTTTTAAGCAGCCCGTAAAGAATCTTTTCTGTATAAAAAAAGCTGCATTCCTTCAAACCCGAAAGCCTTGTTCTTAACTTAATATTAGAAAAAGAAATCGTAGTCGTTGGGCTTTTGTGCACAACTTAACTCTTTGCCGACAGTAAAAAAGAAAGCAGTCAAACAACTTAATAATATCCTCGGTATCAGCTATGGTTTTACTTATCAGTGGAGTTAATGAAACCAAGAAGTGTGATGATATGATTAGCAGATGAGGCATATTGATAGAGAGCCCCTTACAAGCTTAGTACAAATGTGTACTCCATCTGCAGAGCCACTGCTATGACGGTCATCCTTTGAAATAGCACTACTCCTGATTTCTCCGGACTTCATACTGCTTTCTTCCAACAAGAAACTCTGAACTTTTGTTTTCATGCATTTTTGTTCATCCGCTATGAGATGGCAGATATGCCTTTCACAACAGTGTGATGATGGCCACCAGAATGCTTCTGAAAAATTCAAAAGAAAACATTCGACAGAAGTCTGTCTGGTTGGGAAATTTAATGTTAGGAGAAGGTAATTGACGCCAACCAAGTAAAATACAGGAAAAACACGACGTTTGCAATATGACGAGTCCAGCTCATATCAGGCTCTCTGGAAGACCACTACAGACTCATAATAAGCTGTGCTCAGCACTGACTGTATTGGTACAATTTGGCAAGATGAGCAGGATTTTCCTACAGTAGCAAAAAGGCCAAGAGGATGGGCATAAAAGTGTTGCTCATTTGTCTGGACTGTTGAGAATGTCTTCGGAAAATCTAGCAAGAAAGTTCACAAAACAATACTTGCTTTACATAAATCTTCAATAACCTTCACTTAGATCTTGAGAAATGTTTGTATGCACAATTTATGACCTCTTCAGCTGAGAAGCACTGCCTCCGCACCGGTGCGCCAGAAATTACCTCAAATACAACACAAGTAGGATGTCCCTATATGTTTCAGCCAAACATGCAAAGTATTCAAAGAATGCCGTCGCTTTTTCTGCCCTCTGTTCACTGTGACCTCCGAGACTTTCACAAATTTCAGAGACCATCCTTGCTAGCAGTCAACGCCAACAACTGTGGTTTTGAATTTGTGCAATTAAACAAGCACTTCAGTAACAGTACACGGAACAGTGCTTAAAACCAGATGTTCAGAGAAATGATAGGCATTGTGCGATATGAGCGAGTGCCCACGAAATGCTGCAGTTATGGTTTTGCAGGTTCCTCAGACACTTTCTAATCAATTATCTTTCAGCCACAAATTATTACACTATTAATTCCCCATTGATCAACGCCACAAATTCAAACAAAAAAATTCCCTTACGCTGTCCTTGGTTGTGGTGAGTGTTTGCTTCCTTATACCACACCACGGCATTATGTATCGGCTTTGATGTACACATTGTACAGCTTCAGCTACAGTACTGTAAAATGGTTTATAGGGGCTTAACGTCTCAAAGCGACTCAGGCTATGAGGGACGCCGTAGTGAAGGGCTCCGGAAATTTCGGCCACCTGGGATTCTTTAACGTGCACTGACATTGCATAGTACACGGGCCTATAGCATTTCGCCTCCATCAAAATGCGACCACCGCAGCCGGGATCGAAC
The DNA here is from genome assembly GCF_055824585.1 of Amblyomma mixtum. Lineage (NCBI taxonomy): Eukaryota > Metazoa > Arthropoda > Arachnida > Ixodida > Ixodidae > Amblyomma > Amblyomma mixtum. The sequence goes on along the minus strand of NC_143014.1, from coordinate 193,128,826 downwards.
CTGCATCTTTCGGGTCAGCAGCCGAGTGCCATAACCACTGAGCCATCGCGGTGCCACAGAGTACCATAAAAACCCGTGTATAATATAAGTTAGTTTTTTTCTTCAGGACTTGAGCATTTCAAATTTCTGCCTCACATTATATGCAGGTCCAACCGAATTTCAGCCCAAATTCACGGTTCAGAACTAACTATTATTACGTACTATCCCCATCAAGTTTCCAGCCAGAGGAGGAGCAATCTAGCACTGGCGTCGGTTCTTTTTCGATGGTTTCAGTTTCGCACCATTTCACCATGCTGACCCCGACCGCGGCGTCCACACTAACCAAGCTACTGGAATCAGGACGATTGCACCTCGCACACTGTCGGTACTGCGAGAGCAGTAGCTATGCCTTCTTTTAAAAGGAAAGTAATTGTACCTGCCGTAAGCATCGGCACCGTGTCAAGCGCTGCTACGTGAACTAGATGGGGTAGGAAGAGCCTGTAGTTAATGTTGCCAGATAGCTGAAACAGACCTTTCCAGCTACATTCTGCAGTTAGATCGCGGACGCTTGGGCCATCATTTCCGAGGAGCTCGTCGGTCATGCTTTCAAGAAATGTGGGACATCTAATGCGCTGAGCGGTACTGAAGAACTTCTATGGAAAGATATCTCTGTCAAGGGAGCCTCGGAAGATGGTGCACCCGACGACGACAATCAGTAAAGCCCCTACTGTGAGGACATTTCTATAAGGTTCTTGACATTACAAGAAATTTTTTCCAAACAAGTGCAGTGTAAAAAATGCATCTATTTCCATGTATATACATAAACAGGGCTGGAGGAATAAAAAAAAAAAGGTGTGGACATTCAAGAAGTCGGCCTTTTACCCTGCTTAAGATGAAGAGGTGGGTACAAACAGATGTACACAAGGCATGCCAAATGGAGGACGTCATATATTTTTCCTTTATTTTTCATTGCTCATGAAAAGATGCCATACTGATAAGGAACTGAGAATAACTATTTTAGATGCTTTGGCCACCGCGGTGGCTCTGTGGTTATGGTGCTTGGCTGCTGACCCGAAAGACGCAGGTACAATCCCGGCTACGACGGTCGCATTTTGATAGAGGCGAAACACCAGAGGCCCATGTACTGTGTAATGTCAGTGTGCATTGAAGAACCCCATGCTGTCGAAATTATCCGTAGCCCTCCACAACGGCATCCCCCAGAGCCAGAGTAACTTTTTGAAAAGGGAAGAAATGTGATGCTTGTTTTTATTAATTCCATGTTCCAGGCAAAGCTGCTGTCAGTCCAATATGTGTTCATAATGGTCTTTGTACAGGTGAGCATGTGATGAGAGCTGCGATGGCAGTCAGGCACAGGTTATTAAAGATCAGTGAAAGTAGCTATGGCAATTACAATAATCAACACAAACCCCCCAAGGACTGCACATCAATCATTTGAGCTCCGGTGTTGACCCTCCCAGGTAGAGAGGCAACGCTGCAGGTGCTGACCGAATAAGCTTGGCACGGATGGTTGTGAGGCCCAACCTGTAATGGGCCTCAAATCTGTGGTTTCCTCCGAAAGAGAAGTAGTAGTTTCCACCTTCAGTACCCTTGACCCACAGGATGTCTACAGGTGCAACCTGGTCTTTGGTGTTCGGGTTCTGCACAAAAGAAAGCAGCTAAATTAGCGCACTACAATAATTTTATCATTGCATAGCAATAGCGAAGTGAAAAAAAAAAAATTCAGCTGCATCACACACTTGCTGCCTTTTCAGCAAGCAACTACAAGAGGACAGGAATGATACTACACACAAAGCATCATTACCATATCAACAGCTGACCTGAAGCATGTCAAAGAGCTATGACAAGCTGCAGTTCTGGCCTCTGGTAAGATTCACGCACAATACTTGCAACAGAAGACCTAGCAAAACCTGCTGCCACAAGCAACAAACTTGTGTGGTCCACAATGGGACAGCAAGCCTACATACACCCTGGGCTTGACCTGTTCATGGTTATTACTGCTGCTAAAAGCAAGTGCTCTGAACTAACCTTGGACAAAATAAACATTAGATCGAGTGGCTACAATCATCTTTGCAAATTTTAGAGCACATACATCGCAAGAAGATGGTAGAAACTCAAAACAAAGCCAGCTTGCACTCTGTCCCGACACAGCCAATCTACCCAGCCATGCCTGTGATGAAAGGGGCATGCCCTCTACACGAAAGGCCCTTCACATTCCCAGTCAGTCATCTGTCATACCAAGTGACAGGTGACATGCTTCCCCAGCGTTCAGCTGCTTGCAAGTGACATCCACTGCCTTTCACAGTACCATTTTTTTTTCCAACATTCATGTTGGGCTTTCCAGTTTATTTGCACCTCCGCAAAAGGCATGCATAATGTCATTTCTTCATGATAGTGTGCTTCATTTTGTGTCAGCTTTACTGCACACTCCCTGGGGCACTGTCTCTGTGGTGAGTGCAATTAATGGCGAATCTAAGTCCGCTGCATGGATATTACTACACTATAAACACCTCTGCAGCTGTGATAATCATGCTTTTAGCATAGTGTTACTCACACTGCGCTACTGACACCCATTACACACATTCAACCAAAACTATAGTGGGACCCCTGAAAAGATCACTGCGACGACCCACATTGGAGCGATGTGAAAGCGAAATGTCCACAGCTATATCGACACCCGTGGCTCTTCTGACGTCCATGTGCTATATCGATGGCCATGGCTATTTTGACGTCTAAGTGTATTTTTTCGCGTTTAATTAATTAACTAATGAAACCTCAACAACCAAATTTTTTCTCACGGCAACATTTTATCACACATGATCAGCCACAATCACACTTTCACACATTTATCTTCAGAGAACGACGTAATCATGCGGACAAAATTGCGGACACATGTTGCTGATGCAACAGAGCCATATAATGCTCTCGCATTAAAAATAATAAAAGTTATCTGTTCCCAGCCATTCCACTACTTATAACAGGCATTCAGGCAACAGGTGCAAGTGCACACCTGCCACAGCTCGAACTAAGCATTCCTTGACACCCCTCTCCGCACCTCAAAAAGCAAAAAGTGAGGAAGAAAGAATAAAAATGTTAAAGGTGCTTTAAAGAGGAATCTGAACTCGTCTTTTTACAGTGGGAACTCATTCTACACTCACCGAGCATTCTTAGAAACTTCGAATTTATGTCCTGTGCGGCCGATTTCCCTAGTGAAATCGGATTAAACGTCTCGGTTCCGGCCTTTTTTTGAACTCACCACTGACGGTAGGAGTAAACCAACTTCACGGCCAGTCCTGTGGTGGCTTGCCGCTCATCAGCAGAGTGATACGTAGTGATCGGCGAAAGCGAAGAGTCCACGCGTATATTTATTTCCGTGGGCTTAATTTCCAGCTATGTAGTCTCTGACTGGATCTATTTATCCATGGAAACCTAAAAACAAAATAAAAGCGAACGCGAAGCCACCACGCAACTGCCTGAAAGGCACTCCACGCGTTGACTCCTACCTTCCGCGGCGAATTCAAAAAAAGGTGGGAGCCGGGACATTTAATCCGATAAAAATTAGGGAAATCAGCTGCACAGGACAAAAATTAGACGTTTCTAAGAATGCTCGAAATGTGTAGATCGAGTTTCCGCGGTAAAAAGAGCAGTTGAGATTCCTCGTTAGTGCACCTTTAAGTGTCTGACGTATGCAAGGGAAACCACCATGGAGAGGGCATAGCTGGGAGAAGCAGGACAAAGCCACTTGACTACAACAGCTGTACCCGCAACATTAATTAACCCTTTGACGTGCTATGTACAGAACTGTGTGCACAGCAAATGCAAACTTGTTTTTGAGCGTGCATAGTAACTCTTCGTTCCAGGTGAATTTAGTACCCTTCACCTCACAAACTGTTTGGTGAATTTAGTACCCTTCACCTCACAAACTGTTTGCTTTTCTTGCAAACTAGCAAATAACATTTCTCAAAACAATCAGCTTGGTAGCACATATTCTGTCATTTTCCTGAGACAGTTTTTCCCTTACTAATTTCTAGCATTTCTATAGTCGGACAGAGCTCAATAACGAAGCGGCTTTTCGCCGTCAAAGGACCCACTTCCAACTAATGGCATTGGCCAATTCTCATGAACCTGCTAGCGTCAAAATGCAGGGAGCAGTGTAACAATGCAGGGAGGGGACTATCGGCCAACGCCATTGGCTGGAAAGAGTTCCTCTGACAGGGAAGAGCAGCTTTGTTCCCGAGCTGCATCCGGCTATAACATCATGTGCTGCTTTTGAAAATACTGCAAAGTGATCCCCCAACCCAAAGGTGCTTATCTGACAAACCCTGGTATTTCAATGTTACAATTTTTTTACTGCTGTGACACTTTGTACAAAATTTTGTACATGCCCATAAAGCATTCCTTTGGTGTTTAGTGTTGGAAAACAAACCAATTAGCTTTCCAAGTCTCTATAAACCATTCAGGAAGAAAAATATTTGCCTGGAATCGAGATAACAAACAGTGCCTGAAAGGACTGAAGAAACTTATAAAAATATTTTTACAGAAGCCACCAAAACAACCAAATCATCCCAAGCTCTTTGACCAGAAGTGTGCTATAAGCTCCTTAGCAAGACAATCATAATTCTAGTCACTAATACAAAAAGACTTCAACTTGTTGCCTCGTGTAAGACACTTATTGAAGAAGTTCCCACTCCTAAGCTTCCACCTGCAAGTTGCCTTGACGGATCAGAGATAAGTTCCGCCATCAAGCAACCCTAAATCCGCCTCGTACGGTAGAAGCCCAACTTGTGGTCTACGACCCTTTTCCCAAGCATCTCACCCTAGAAGAGCCGAGCACCAGGCCAGGGGAAATCTTGTACCCATTAAAGAAACCGGTGGGTACCCGGCGGCACTGGGGATCGAACCCAGCACCTCCCGAATGCGAGGCGGATGCTCTACCACAAGGCCACCGCGGTACAGGTGTGGCCAGAATAATACGGAGCACAGGAAGGGTCGCGGAGCAGCGGAAACGTGCTTATGCGCGCTGCCTAGCAGTGGCGACAGGAACTATCTTAATTTGGACGCGGCGAGATGGCGCCGGTAGCACGGACCCACTTTTTCCGCAGGCCTATCAACATCACAGCATATAGCATGCAATCCCTTGCTCTATGATCGACTGATACACTACTGACAGCGCCATGTGCTTCGTTGCCCCGTTTCTCGCATCGAGGAGCGGCGCGCGCTGTAAACGGGAGCAAGACTGCCGTTTTGGCATTACGTGTTATCACGGCCCTTCAGTCCGCACGGCCACCGCTTTGCAGTTTAGTCGACCGAGGCTGAAGTGAGCACGCCTGGATGAAGGCAGCACCTGGCGGTGTTGCCCGAACCAGCTCAGCATCTTTCGAACAGTGATAACGGCAGGGTTGCAGCAAAGAGGGGGGCTCGGCGGCAGGCAGTCTCGCTGCGCGCGGATAGCCAGGGGTGTCTTTGTTGTGCTGATAGGTGGCGCTTAGATGCAGTTTCTGCTAGCTTGGCCGCCTTTCGCGTGCTCCGTATTATTCTGGCCGCACCTGTACAGTGACTTAGTTTCCACAACCCTTGAGCAACCTTTTCTAGAATTGAAGTTCATGATGAAAGAAACAGCACATAATACAACAAACAGGAAGAACACAGGGACAAGCGTGTTACTTTTTCTGATCCACTGTCTTGCATGCATTTTCTTTCGGTTTGGTTTGTGGGGTTTAACGTCCCAAAGCGACTGAGGCTATGAGGGACGCTGTAGTGAAGGGCTCCGAAAATTTCGACCACTTGGGGTTCTTTACCGTGCACTGACATCGCACAGTACATGGGCCTCTAGGATTTCGCCTCCATCGAAATTCAACCGCCGCAGCTGGGATCGAACCCGCGTCTTTCGGGTCATTAGCCGAGCGCCGTAACCACCGAGCCACCGCAGCGGCACCGTTTTCTTTCATCCTAAGTACAAATTGGCCCAACTTTTGATTCCAATGCCAAAATTTGGAACCACAAATCACTTAGGCTGTCCCAAGACAAAAGAGACTGACAATTTTCTAGTAATCATTAGCCCAGACCTGACAGGTAAGGCCTAGCAAGTAAGCTTGATTAACAACCCTGTTGTGATGACCAACTGAAGCAAATATATTAATGCGATAGCTCTAAAGGCCCCATTCCTGAAAAAAGCCAGCGTCCGTACATCCATGTCACGAAAGGCAGGTGACCTACCTTGCAACGGGGGATAGGTGGCAACCTGCCCAATATGTCAGGTGGTAATGAAACTGATTCAAATCAATTCAATGCAACCACCTGCCCACCGTGGCACTGTGCATCAACTCAATGGTCGAGAAACAGACAGCCTCCCGAAGAGCTATATGTGCACAAATTACTTACTTATTTCCTCAAAGGTCTCGGTTGAGACATTACATGAGGGATGAAAGAAACAGCACATTGAAATGAGCCTTACGGGAGCTCGGGACAAGCAACCTGGGTCCCACAAGCCTGACCGGTGTCTGTGTTTGAAACAGCCACTTGCCAGGGCAGTGGCGCATTGCTTAACCACTGCAACACTATGCCAACAGCAGTATAAAGACAGCCCGCAATCTATGAACCTATAAAAGAGAAAACGTACTTGCACAGGAGGGATCTCTAATGCTCTCGCATTGTACCCTTAAGGGTAGGTTAAGCGTCTTCCCAAGTTTTTCTTTCCTGCACAGTGATGCTAGACCGGAAGTGTACAACAGACAATAAAAATAATAGTAATTCCATTATGCAACTGCTTCTACAGATAATATTAAAAAAAAAAATGCAGATACTTCCCATTGTATCTTTTTCCTGCAGATCTACTGACTCACTTTCTTAATGGGAAGGAGAGAGTAGTTAATTGCAACAAAGGCAGAGAGGTTGGCCAGAGGTCAATGGATAGCTAAAGGTTGGGGAAGAGGGTGAAAGGTCACTGGTGTCTGAGATGGAGGATGGCTACAGATTCGGGTTAATTTCTAAGTGGCGGTCAGGTACTGTCTAAAAGGAGTGAGGCGAGTCTAAGCCTGGCTGCACCTCGAGCATTTCAATGATGGAGCTTCACAACTACAGCCAGGTTATAGGTGCATACAGTGGATGCACATAATGTCTGTACATAGACAAAGTAGTCATATACAGCGATCCGACAAATACCAAATTTCAGGACATGCAAAGATTTCCGCGCTACATCCCGCAATTCAACATCGTTCAATTCATGCGCAAAACACTTTTCTTAATTGTTAGTTATATGCAGCTCGGTTAGTAAACGAAACATTTCACATTTGGGGTTTCATGAAATTGCCAAACACGGAACCATGAAAAGCACACTCTTGCATGTTTTCATGAAGCTTTAACTATTTCTAAATTCAGAAATGAGAGTGCACCATATCTAGAGTGACTGAAAAAACTTCGACACATTAATTCAGAAATTACTTTCAATGAAAATGATGACTAGACAAAATATTCTCACAAGCAAAGTCTGCATTCCAGAAAACAAATTTCACTTGCTACTTTAAACAGCCAATTGCTTTACCTGCTGATAAAGTCCTAGTTCTTCACCCAGCTAATGTGATATGAACTACACTCGGACACAACTTGAGAATGAAGCGACAAAAGCCTTTGAAAGGCACCCCTCCAGCCAATGGCATCAACCAATTCTCCCCCTTTACTGATACGCTTGGACCTACAAGCATGAAATAGCAGGAGTTGCAGATGAAGGAGGAATAACCACGGCTTCATCGGATTAACCGCAGCGCCATGAAAACTGGTTGATGCCATTGGCTGGAAGGAATCCTTCGAGGGGCACCTGCCGCTTCGTTCTTGAGTTGTATCCCACTATAGAAAGAAAGACAACAGCCGCATATTTTTCCAAGCCATGGTAAAACCAAAGGACTGCCCCTCTCTAACTGAAGGAGCCACAGGTGCTGTTGATGCTACCTTCTGCTTCTTAATACGAACTGCAAGGAAGCTACATACTGGAGGAAACAAAAGCAGAAACATTTTGGAGGTGACTGTAAAGGGTCCGGATTTGATATGTCTATTGTTAAGTCCGATATAAAGGCGCACTTAGCGATGAAAACTTCCACGCAGCTATGGGTGCGATATGGGGCACAATTCACCATATCCAACTTTCACTGTGCAAGAAAACCACTCAAAATGAAGCGGAAGCACTTGGCTTATCTTTGCTTACTGCACTAAAATTCGGCATTTAATACAGTAAATCCTCCCCTGCACAATAACACCCCGAAATATTATATCACTTACAGCAACAATGATCACACCTATGGCATGTTGCTATCACAGGCATGAACACTCTTATGCAAATTCATTTCTTATGCTCCACTCCCTTTGGACAAAGGGCCATTGCTTTTCAATAGGTGTTTTGCACTTGAATTTACATGTGCAATCACGCAAAATGTACAACTTAAATAGTACAGCTTGGCACAGGTGGCAATGAGCTGATTAGACTAGCGCGTACCCTTTCTGCGGCTAGACTGCAAGCCGACATGCATACATCTGTGCAGTACAAATCAAATGGAAAAAGTTAGCACATAATACAAACAGGTGTGCGTAAACATAAGTTATGAAACGAATGACAAGAGCAAGAAATGCGCTATCTCAAAATTTACATGAAAGTGTGAGTAAAACTGTGTAAAACAAATGTGTCCTAGAACTGGTACACTAAGTTGTAGGAACCTTGTAGGAACCAGCAACCCAAGGTTGCGTGCCCACACCCCGGCGTTCGAACTCAACTGCCCTTAGTCAAATCACTCAAGGGAATGCTTAAAAAAAAAAAAAAACACTAAATGGGCTGCGCTTAAGCTGGTAATATGATAAATACCTATAATGTCGTAACGATGAACACCGAAAAGGAATCGCCAAACGTGGCAACTTCGAAAAGCACGGATAGCACATGGCTTCGGGAAAACCGGTGCGGCAAGATATCACTGTGACGCGGGAAACAAGGCGAACGCCTGTGAAGTGACAAGTTCTTACTAACCTGAAGAAGTTCTACAATTCCTCTCACTTTGTCTTCGTCGTAGTGGGCAACAGGAATCGGGCGCGTTATATCATCCAGTGGCACTTCGTACACTTTAGAAATGTTAGCACCGTGCACGCTGGATATGTTTGTACCACCAGATCCACTGTTCACGATGACAACATTTTGCATATTCCCCTGTCCAGCTGCCGTAACGAAGGAGTTAAAATCAAGATATAAAACTGTTTTTCCGGAGGCATCGACATTTTCTGCCATCACTTCACTTTCAGCCATTTTGAATGTTGTAGCTATAGAGCTATAGCAAGGTCCTGTTGCTAGACGTACTACTACGCTCCTTCTGCTTCACCAAAAATGAACCATGATGTAATAGGTCAGTGATCTCCACTAGGTGGCTGGACGTCGCATTCCCGCTTTCCGGAGAGGGCGCTAGTGAAGCCACCGGAAGTTGAACGGCATGCCTCCGGTGTCTGCGTTGTATGTAAACGTCGCGTCTTTCGCCCCTTTGTTCCCAGTTTTTTGCGTCGTACTCGCGTAATACCTACCGTTATATCAAATGAATAAGCAAGCTGAACGAGAGAAATGTGAGCATTGTTTGGAGAATCCTGTAATTTCAGAGGAACCGAAGAAAACAGGCATGCTGGTCTCATATCCTGCCGTGGCAAAGGGGTACGTGCTTCCTCCATGGGTACGTGCATAAAACCATAGAGTTAATACATAAAACAATACGTTACTATATGGTTCTTGTCTTCCGAGAGTAAAGGAGCATTAGTGAAATGACGATGAGGCTAAGGTCATCTTAAAACCGAATTTTCACGAAGCAAAGAAAAGGCGGACGATGGCGCGGAAATCTTGACGCTCGATCGTCCCTCGACGAGCCGCTCAGTTTCGAGTTGCAGGCGGCCGATGTCTCGTCTCATCGATGGCGGGTGATGTTTATCACTTTAGAGTGTCATTATACGTTCTAGACGTGCTTTTAACCTAACTCAATAGCACAGCCACGTTTCAGCTGCACAGCTCGGGAGAAACGACTGAGGAGAAAGGCGAATGCTGCAGCGCGCTTGACAAGCGCTGTTAGAAGTTGCAACTGCACCAAGCATCACGAATAAAAGCCAATTCAGGCATAATCTGGCACAGTAAAAAACAAATATACTTGATGCACTCCGTCGAAAAAGCAGTACAATATCTTTTGGAGGCGCTAATGTGAACCAGCAGCACACCGTCAGCACCTCACCAGATGTAGCCTCGAGTGGTCACTGCAAAGTCGCCTGCCTGGTGATGGTTTACACCTATTTATTCTTAAATTTATCCCCATTTGATGATATAAGTTAGGCTTAGAGCGCGGGAACGGGCATCAGAATAAAGAGCGGAATTGGCAATGCTAGCGCAACGGGACGACACAGAGTTGAGCAGGCGAGGCCTCGTGAGTGCTGTGTGCGACGTCCTGTCGTCTGCTATAGTGTCGCCCCATTGACATGCAATGGACCCTTATTTTTGAAAGGACTTTTCGGAAGACTTTGCTGTTTCCTCATGCAGTTGGCGGAGCAACAGGTAGGCATTGTCGTGGAAAAAGACGAGAACGACGAAAAGACGAAATGCAAATTAGAAAAAGAAAACCGTGATGTGGTCGGATTTCGTACACTGCCAAAGTGGCCAGAGGCTTACTTCTGGGTCGAGGCCGCTTACTTCCGCTGGCTTCACCTTCGGTACAGACATGGAGGAAAGAAAATTTTCCTTTCTGCATGGGTACAGTGATGGTAGAGAGTGCTTTCGGGCGTCCGATGCGCCATCCAGCCCCTAGTAGAGATCAGTGCCGTGACCCGTGACCCTGTGCCATGCCCTGTGCGAAAAAAGACGCCCCTGGTAATCCCAGCGCCACGCAGAGGAACCATATGCTCGCCACAATACGGCATGAGCAGGCGTCCAAGGTCTTGCAGACAAGGAAAAGGAAGGAAGGAAGGAAAAATGTTTATTTCAAGTATGTGTACATACTTGAGGGGGAGGGCAAAATGCACACAAGCCTGACGAGGCCCATCCCCCTTGGTGCACCAGCGCAGTAACACAGCGTAACATGTGCAACAGTAATAGAACATGTGAGATGAACACACACGAATTTCAAAGGCAAGTTACCATAAGCGCATCAAGATATGATAACAGAAGTTTAAAAGACACTTTCAACATTCATTAGACACGTTTTTATCAGTGTAAGCTTACGAGGGTTCTGCTAAAAGCATGTCTGCTAATTGTTTCCTGAATAAGCTCTCGTTTCTGCATTTATGGATAAGATATTTTATTTCTTTGCTAGAATTAAGAAGAGCTGTTATCTGGTACAACGCAGCTTGAGAGCCATAATTTGTTCTTATTCTGGGTGGCCTGACAGAATAATTTCTTAGTTGGTAGTTCTGGTGTTCGACAGTGTGCATGATGTGTGGAAGTGTCCCCCTGTAAAACAAGTGGGGAGCATGACTGGCAAGCCGCAGTGTGATTAGTTTATAAATATTTAATATCTTTAAGCTACCCAATGTGGAACTGTGGCCTCTAGATATGGAATGCCAGAGACGACTCTAATTGCTCTTTTTTGTAACAGAAAGAGTGATTTCAAATTTGTGTCAGATGTGCTACCCCAAACCAGAAGGCAGTAATGAAGATGTGATTGCACAAGCGCAAAATAAAGTTGTTTTTTTAACCAGATTGGGAGAATAGACCTAAATTTATTGATGATACCAATGGAGCGTGCGACTTTCAACCGCACAGAGTTTATGTGACCATTCCACAACAACTTTTCATTAAATATGACTCCGAGAAAACACACAGATTCAACACGTTGGATGACATTATTTCGAAACATAATACTTTGTTCCATGTCTGTGACTTTGTTTTTGGGTTTAAAGGTTACAAATTTTGTTTTGTTTACATTTAATTCTAATCTATTAACGTTTAACCAAACGGAGAGCTCGTCCAGCCAAAGATAGCATTTGTTAACTATAGTTTCAATATGTTCCCCACTAAAAAACATGTTTGTGTCGTCTGCGTATGGTATTATTTCAGGAGTGTTGGGTATGTTAACAATGCCATTTATATGTACCAGAAAGAGGAGTTATTGATCCGCAAGCATAAACGTAAGCCGCTCTTCCATTAATGGTTTTGAAGGGAAAGCTTCACTACGGGACCTCGGGCTTTCTTCGCGGCACTTGCAGGTTTCACCTCCATTTGACCTTCAGATACAGCAAAGGAAATGAAAGTGCTTAACTGGCCCCCTGGGACAGTGTGCGCTTTCAGCTACGAAACCGATGAAGAGCGGGAGCCTCGAAAGCATGAAATGCTTGGACTTCTACTCCTGACAAATTAAGGCGAACATCTCCCGAACCTGAAGCCGAACATGAGAGAACCTAACGGCGACTATTACAGCGAACCTATCTGAAACACACCGAAACTCTCCGTCCCAGCAGATAATATCTTCAGTCCCGAGAACAATTTGAACCGGCGGCGCAGGCAAATCAGCTTCACACCCCGTGGCTTAGACAATTCGGCAAATGTCGCAGTCTCTTGCGCTGTGCTTTGGATATTGTGTTCATCATCATTCATCTCTTCGAACTGCGCCGCGAATGTTTGCAAAGGCCGCTGAGAGACAAATAGGTTTTGAGCAAGGGAAATATGGAAAGGAGCTTTGACCTCGCGACTTGCAGCGCATGATAATGCCAACACCATTTTTTTTCCGCAGGCCGGCGCTGGTCACTGGAATCGCTGCACACCGAAAGCGCTGAAGGTTGGCTCAATGGTTGGGGCGCTCGGCTACTGAGCCGGAGTTCCCGGGTTCGAACCCGACCGCGTTTCGATGGAGGCGCAACGAAAAAGGCGCGCGTGTGCTGTGCGATGTCAGTGCATTCAAATATTCCCAGATGGTCGAAATTCCGGAGACCTCCACTACGGCGCCTCTTTTTCACTCCCATCTTCTTCCCTTCCCTCACGGCACGCGGTTGAGATGTCTACCGAGGAGTGCGCATAACTGGCTCCCTGGGTCAGTGGACGCCTGAATCGCTCTTTGAGGTACGTGGGGTGGTGACAGAGAGATGCCCAGCAAACCAAAAACCTCTCAGAGACGTCTAGCTAGACGTCTCTGAGAGGTTTTTGGTTTGCTGGGTGTGGCCTGCTTGCGTTTGCGCTGTCAACGTTGTGGCAGACACGCGGCACTGCAGGAATAGGCCGCAGTGTTCATTGGTTCTGCAAACTCTCGCGATCAACCATTAACTGCCACCTGCCAGGGTGGCAGGGTGGGCGCGCTGCCTATCCAGTGTCCGGAACGCACTCAACGTTACAGACGCCAAGCCGCGTACAGTTGCCCGATGCGTTATAGCTTTCGCTCTCTACCAAGTTCAGCAGTAGTTAAACCGCAGCTAATTTTTAACCAAAGACGTGTGCACACCTAGAATTATTGGGGCTGTGAAAAAAGCTCAATGTGAAAACAGCCAATCTATCTGTTTGGTCAGGAACTTTTCATTCGATGCCGCTAAATTCACGGATATCATTTGGTGCTGCGGGAAGGGAGCGTGTATTCAGCTATACGCTGTCCTGCTAAAATTGTTGGAAGTTGGCGCTGCGTGTGTGTCAGCGTCTTGTCTTCGTTCCTTATCTTTTGATGAGCAACGGCTTCGCGAAGGCAGCAGCAGCCGAGAGCAGAAGACACGCGTCTTTCCTGATGCGCGTCGTGAGCGGTGCCCCTACAGACGTTCGCCTGCATTTGGGTCCTCGCCGCCGCGTCTGTTCTGTACGGCGGATGTTGCGTTGTTACATATGTTGTTACAGACATGGTTCAAACATGTTGCGTGCCCTTGTGCAAACAGCTCGGCTGCCGCGATAAGGCTGGCAATAAGGTGAGCTGCGAATGTTTTGCTGTGCCGCATAAAATTACGGTTTCTTGAACGAAGAACCTCAGAACAGCGGACCTTAGCGGAGAGAATATGGGCCATCCTTCGACCTTCAAACTTTTCTGACGCGTTTCATAAGGGAACTATGAATGCTTGCTACCTTGATGTCCAACGTAAAAGTAAATTTTACTTGCGTATGCATAGATGCATCCCTTAATTTTTGCTATGCAACGCGTCGCAAGACTTCGACCGCTGAAGCATGGTCCATATTCTTCTGCCCGCGACTGTACCTTGCCGTTCTAAGCGTCGTTGAGTGCAATCGAGCCTAAAAGTAAACGCAGTGTATACAGTAGTTATTGAAAACATTTATTATTCAGTAACGAGTTGTCATGGCCGATGAGGGTGGATGGAACCTTGCCAAGGGCACCATGCAGATGCTCTTGCCGCTTGATCGTAGTTGGGGGAAACAGTCGATGCGAAGATCTTCGTAACTAAAGCCCCTCTATTATAGCTGGCGCTTTTTTTTAAGTAACGCCAAAGTTTGAAGTGCGCCGCTGCCTTTTTTCCGTGTCCGCATATGGCTTTTCCGGTTCCGATTTCCATTTTCTGCCGGCAGTCGGCCTCCATTTTGTATCTGCCCTCATGGAGGGAAAAAAAAAATTGGAAGTGGCTTAGCTCAGCTATGCCAGGATATACGTAGCGAGAGGTAGGGTGTGCGTGGAACTGGAACTTTCAGTCAATCTGATCACGTGGTCAGTCACGTGCCGTCCCTTCACGCCCTCTTCTTCTTCGGTCGTATCAGGAGAATTTGTTCAATTTGTTCGTCCGTCCTGACGTCGGGAATGCGCTCATGGCGGCGGAAAACTACGCTGAACGCGCTGAACGAAGCCCTCACATCAGTGCTACCGCCATCAAAGTTTTTCTTAGCAGCTCTTGCGGGTAAATTCTAGCATTCCAAGCATTACAAGTCACAGTTGCCCTCAAACCTAGCCTACCAAAACGGTACGTCAGTTTACACGCATGATGGCGCAGAGACCACACAAAACTGTTCTCAAAGGCAGCACCTCGAGTGCACTGAAGGCCTCACATGAGCACGAACTCCGAAGCGAGCTTGCAAGATCGGCTAAGCGAAATCAAACGAAGTCAGCGAAGTCACTTGCCTTCAGACCCAAGCATGCCAAAACGGTGCTGCCCTAATTACAGTGATCTCGTTCCCACAATGCTTTACAAACGAAAAGTCTGCCATTGCGTGGCGCATTTACGAATGGGGTCTATACCTGATTTCTACTGGCAAAATAATACGTTTTCCAAACTGTTTTTCGCGGTTGCTGGCAGCGGAAACCGCCTCATGTTCCTTGTACACTTGATTTGCACCAGGCGGAACTAAGCAGAACTTATTGACAAAAGCTGTAGGAGTAAGGGAATTTCTAAAATCAGTAGACACACCATATTTTTACATGTGTGATTTTCTTTGGAATGGTCTGCAAGACAATAACATGAGTCACGACGTGGTATTCATCTACGTCAGCTGATATTTTATAATATTTTTTCTTGTGTTGTTTCGGTTTCTGTTTCAGCGGCCGAACGAGAGCTGTGACGTCACAGACATGAATTCACGTGTACCATGCAAAAACTCCTTGGAGGAAGGAAAATTTAGGAGTGCAGTGTGGGTCGCACTCCCTCTAATTTCTTTGTTTTATGTGTATTTTTCTGCTATGTGCTTTGTGTTACTCACTTACCTGTTCTGTGCACACCCCTACAAAAGGGGATGCATTTGCAAAGTAACATCACTCTTGAAGAAGATCTCGGTCTTCCGATCGAAATGTCGAGTCAAATAAATATGTCTCCTTTAACGAAGCGTATACTTCACTATATATACAGGGTCTGTTCTGAAAGTAGTAGGACTGATTTTTTTTTCTAAATTTTATTCATGATAATAGTACAAATGATTAGTATTTTTCAAAAGAGCACCCTTCCGCATCTGCACGCTGCTGCCAATGAGTTTTACAGTTTTCGTACGCCTCCAGGAATGCCTGGACCGGAATGCTGTTTAGCTCCCTCGTCACGGCCTGTTGAACCGCCTCTACCGATCCGTGATGCTTCTCCTTGAGCGTCGACTTTATTCTCGGGAATAGAAAAAAGGCTGGCGGGGTCAAGTCGGGGCTCTAGGGGGGCCGAGGTAGCGTTGCCACCTTGTGCTAGGCAAGATACTCCATTACGAGGAACCCTGTGTGGCTCGGCGCGTTGTCTTGGTGCAGCCGCCATTTGTTGGCGATGACTGGGCGGACACGAACAATGCGTTTTCGCAGTCTTCTGAGGACTTACACGCAAAAAACTGCATTAACTGTTTGTCTGGGTGGTACGAACTCTTTGTGGATGACTCCATGTCGATCAAAAAAGCAAATGAGCACGGACTTTTTCTTCGATTTGCTCTATCGCGCTTTCTTGGGGCGTGGGTAAGAAGGAGTGGGCCATTCTGACCTCTGCCGCTTGCTCTCCGTGTCGTATTCAAACACCCACGTCGCGTAACAGGTCATCACATTATCCAAAAAAATCGGGGTCCTCATTCACGTGATGAAGAAGATCCTGGCAGATCGCTTTCCGGCTGGCCTTTTGCTCCTCTGACAACACTCGCGGCACCAACTTTGCGCACACTTTCTTGATTGCTAAGTTTTCTGTCACGAGCTCAAAAACTTGGATTTTAGGTATGCTAAAGTCCTTAGCAATCATTCTAATACTCATCCTGCGATCACTGTTAAGTAAATTTTTGATCACGACACATTTTCGTTGGTCTTGCTGGTCGATGAGCGTCCGGAGCGGTCGTCGTCTTCCACTCTTTCCCTACCTTCTTAGAACACCATGAGCCACTCAAAAACACCTGATCTACCCATGGCAGCATCCCTGTAGGCCTCCTTAATCATGTCATGTGTCTCTTTGCCCGTTTTACCAAGCTTTACACAAAATTTGATCGCGTATCGCTGATCCAGTAAACACTCCATGATTCTGCGTGACGAGGCGTTTGGACAGGGGTCCACAATACAAGCGACCTGCTCTCTTCAACGGCCGAGAGCAGACTGCCGATTTTCCCCAGCGTTCCCGATATCCCCTTTCACCGATCCTGCACGCGTAGACAACCTTTCGTCCGCCCGTTCGCCCAGGAAAAAATCAGTACTACTACTTTCAGAACAGACCCTGTGTGTATATATATATATATATATATATATATATATATATATATATATATATATATATATATATATATATATATATATATATATATATATACAGGGACACGCCTGTCAACAAGCAAGCCTGTTTTGCTTAACAAAGCAGAGGCCGCATCTGGACGTTGTATTTTCTCCCTGTTCCTCACACTCGCCCCACCCCCCCCCCTCCTTTTTTTTTGTGTGTGGGTCGCGCTGCCTCTAATAATTTTTATGTGTATTTTTCTGCTATGTGCTTTGTGTTTCCCACTTACCTGTTCTGTACCCACCCCTATAAAAGCGGATGCATTAACAATGTAAAATCACTCCTGAAGAAGATCGGTCTTCCGGTCGAAACGTCGAGTAGAATAAATATGTTTCCTTTAACGAAGCGTATACTTCGCTATATACTCTTGTAAGCAGTCAAGTATTCCATGCTTTCGCAACATATATATATATATATATATATATATATATATATATATATATATATATGCTAATTAGGCGTCAGAAATTACACGGAATGAAAAGGCGGTGTTATGGTGCTTCATTATACTGGCATAAATGGTTTGTATGTGTATGATTATGTAGTGGCGTAGTATGTCCTGCATTGTAACCTAGATAATGATTGGTGATTCGTAATCATAATTGTGATTGGTTGGTGACTGCCGATCGGAAGTTGGGATAGTAATCTGTGACCGTGATCGGTAATGTGATTGTGGATTGGTAATCGGTGAGAAATGAGAAAGAAAAGGAATAAAAAGAGAAAAAAAGTACTACAATTTTCCAATTTTGAAAATTTTTTCCCGAAATTGCTGGACATGCGTCAGTAATATCCGGTCAATGTTCGCACTACCGTGGCCCGGTCGAGCAGTACCTCCAGCTAAATCGTCGCCGACAATGCCACTGTGACCTGGTAACCGGTAGAATATGATGCGACTTCCTTCCAGTGCTCGATATTATCTTATCTCCGCTCGTTGCTCGTGATCGCCGTGGCGTAAGGCAGATTTGAGACATTGTAATGCAGCTTTAGAGTCGCGGAACACAGCCATTTATGGGGCGTTTATTGACGGATGTACTTCTGCCGGCGTAGAGGCTGTCCTATGCGAAAATAGGCTCCACCACCACCTCCACTACGGCACCTCTTTCTCTCTTTCTTCTTTCACTCCCACCTTCCTCCCTGCCCTTACAGCGCGGTTCAGGTGTCCACCGAAATAAGTGAGACAGATACTGGGCATTTCCTTTCCTCAAAAACCAATTTACCATTTAGCATTTTACTAACACCGGCCTGTCTCGCAGGGACGACCACGGCGCAAGCTGAACCATAGATGGATCCAACTCATGAACGAAGCGGCAGGTGCCCCTCAAAACAGGACCTCCAGCCAATGGCGTCGGCAGATTTTCAAGACGCCGCGGTTAATCAGATAACGCCGTGGATTTCTCTTTTCATCTTCAACACCCTGCGATTCCACGCTAGCAGGTCTAAAGGGATCGGTCAAGGGAGAGAGGAGAAGAATCGGACGATGGCATTGGCTGGAGAGGTTCCTTTGAGGGTTGTTCACCGCTTCATTCTTCAATTGTATCTGACTAAAGTAGATGAGACCGAGCCATCCATAAATACGGGAGTACGGTCACTGTACTCGGCGTGGAGTAAGGACAGTTACAACTGGGGATTTTACGGCGCACACGTGGGTCCCGCATACACCACAGCAGAGAGGAAATTCGTGCCGCCGGGATGAGCTGTGATGGGATGGATGACTGGCGGGCAGCTATAACCTTCGAAAATACAGCGTGCGGTCTCTGTACCGGCACGGACACAATGTGATGGAGTTTGTTCAATCTGACACTCATCGCCCGCCCGGAAAACCTCCCTAATACCGCTCATATCTCTGTGTACGCCAATGGCGTTGCATTTGAGCCCCCTCTGTGACACGTCTCCTGGTGCGTACCGGACATAGACGGGCAGCAACCACAACATCTTCCTATCTCCGAAAGCAAGGTGTGCGCGTTTAAGCCAAGAAGTGCGCGATAGTGGTATTTGCACGCAAATATTTGACTCCATAACCGGAAACCATCAACTGCCATATCATGGAGCCCGCATTACACCTTTCTGAGAAAAAAACTGACCTCTGTTGCTCACTTACTGAAATTTTTTGGCAGAACACAATGTGGCCCTTTAGTTCAGTCAGTGCTGGAGCTGTACCGAGCGCTCTTGGGATTTTTTCTGCGCAGTACACCCGTACTTTCAGACATGTGCAAGACGAATTTGCTTGCCCTCCAGATCGTACGATGTCGGGCCTTTCGCACTTGCCTGGGTCTCCCCCGGAGCGCATCAACAGTTGCAACTATGCAGCCGCCAAGGTCCATCCGCTTTCGACCAGTACTGCCCTTGACACTATGCACATAAGTCGTCATATATCAGCATTTTTTGTAACTAAGTACTAAATTAACTGCAGATGTTTAAGGTTGTCGTCTGAAAGGAGAAACTTTGATGATTTGAACTCCGAAACGTTTTTCGTGCAGATCTCCAATAGAGATGTCTTTGTCGTTGGCTTTTCCGATGATTAAACGGTTGGGAATTCTAGCTAGTGGCACTGTCAGGGTGAATCGCTTTTATGCTTTTATGACTCTTCAATAAAGAAAAAAAGAAGAGCTGAAGCTAGGCGGAGAAGGAAGCTCTCATGAGCGAATTTCCGCAAACGGAGCCTTGTTCTTGTCTGTTGGCAAGTAATAGTACTGCCACCATGCCTTCAACCATCGTGGCCATAGGTGAAGCTGGTGCAGTTGAAAGATGGAGGGAAGCTGCAGAACCTCACGTCGACATTGAACGCCCTAAAGTCAGCGTCGAACGCAACAAGTGCAGAGGGAAACTAGATTTTTTATTGTTCCTGTAGCCATCACGCACAATAACAAGGAAATGGCTGCGTCGGGTCATCTCTCAAAATCATTTCATATGCTCTTTACAACCCTTGGTAGGTTCTGTTCTACTAAGTTTCATTTCTTCTCCGTTGGTCACTTTTCTATGTAATTCTCCGCCTGTAGAACACTGCGCGCGCTTTTGCAGCCTTATAATCGTCGCTTCTTGCAGAGCAAGGTTCTATGCCTTTTCACTGCGGAAGGGTTTGTGCGCTCCAGAAATTGCAAAAAATTCAGGGGGCACTTTGGCTCTCTAAAGTGCTGCAAGGCGAAAGCGTTTCCTGGCCACTGTTAGTTTTTATTTACTTTATTATTTTTCATATTTTGTTTTATTTATTTTTTGCTCCTTTTATTAATTTTATTGCTTTTTATTTTTATTTTCACATTTTATTTTTATTTTGTATTTATTTTTGTTCATTTTCTTATTTTTATTTTTTATTTTCCTTTTCTTGACTTTACTCCTTTTATTTTATTTATGAAGCCCATGCATTCACTAGATGCGCCTTTATTCATGCTGGAACCTTGAGCCTTTTAAGCAGTGACACCGAAAGGCGGGCGAATCTGCCGACGCGTCTGTCGACACGGCTGCCGACGCGTCTGTCGACACGGCTGCCGACGCGTCTGTCGACACTCCTGCCGACGCGTCTGCTAACGACAGTATGAGGCATTAAAGGCTTTCGCTTTAATACTCTTCGGTGTGACTAGACCACCCGTTGGACACTGGAAAAGAATTGCTAAGATCCTTAAAGGGTCAGTCTACTGAATTTTATCGACCATATTTTCTTTGCGGCAACCGATAGCTCTTTACTCAAATTACCGTTTAGCCAGCTGTGGTGCCAAGGAGTGCGGTAGAACATTTTAAAATAGAATTTATTAATGTGGGAACACATCTGTATGAGATGGTAGTCTCATCTGGCAACCATCTGGATTTCCGCCGTGCGGCGACAAACATGGCGGCGCCCGTCGAAGCCGGACCTCTCGCTTCGGACTGAATTCTCGTTGTTGCTGCCTTTTTCAGTGCGTTCACTGGCCATAAATGGAGCGCCTGTCTTTCGCTTCGTCTCATCTCGCCTATAAGAAAACATATAAGAGATAAATTTGCTTTATTTTAATAATTAGAGTGACGATTCTGCCGCTCCTAGGCTTAAGTGGAGAGTCGGTTTGTTTACAGCAATGGTTCCCGCCCTGACGACCAGATGGCGCCACTATAGGCCGAGTTTATTTTTGCGTCTCTGCTAGCATACGCTGAACTAAAAGTGGGAATGTGCCTGCGTTTTGCGCACGTGTAACTATAAATATTCATGTGATTTACAGAAAAAGCGAGCGGTACGCCTTCTACAGTTTACTAGAACAAAACGTGCGTTTCTCTGACTTTGGGGCATACAAATGGTACGTAGTATATTCACTTATGCTTCTACAAAAATAGACTACCACTTTCTTGAACAAAATGAACGTTTGGGGTCGCCACCATGCATTTTTACGCGACTTTTAACGCCGAAATAAAATATAAATTCCTGCCTAAACCGGGCGCAGATCCCTCGTTATTGATGTTATAGGGTGCCAACTACCAGAATATGCCATTATTTATACACTCATCTCGGTGAGTAGACTGACCCTTTAAATCCGAATGAGGGGTCAAGTTCGTCTGCTCAACGACTGGCTTCGACTGAGCTGCTGCAACGTTCTAGGGTTTGGCTCTTCTGGATTGAAGCTTTTGCAGGGCTGTCGAAGATCTGTGCAGGCTGGCACGGAGTTTCTGTGGTGCCGTCTTCTTCAAAGCGTTCCCAAGACTGCAAACTACAAAAAAGGTATGACTCCTATCGTGCTTCTTGGAAGTACCTCCGTTCCACCTGAAATAGCTAAGTTTTTGGAGCGTGGGCCGAAGTTTGTGCTTGAGTCCCGACTTGAGAAACAAGACGTCCTTGCTTCGGAGCACAGAATAGCCGACAAGGCTCCAGATGAAGAACGGGTGCGATGCCTAGCTGAAGGCGTTCTTGCTGTGTGTAGCACCTAATCCGCAAAGCAAACCGGAAGGGCGATTCTGCGTGACGTAGCTGAATTCTTCCGTGGGTCAGACTTGGTTTTGTTGCAAGCTGATAAAGAGGGAGGCTTCGCCGTTATGCCATGTCAGATGTTCGGCGAGAAGGCCATGACCGCTGTACTGAAGAACTTCAGAGTGTGGAAGCAGAAACCGCAGAAATTAAAGGCTGGGGCTGTGACGTTGCTGCATGATCTGAACGTGGACGAGCTAATGAAATCCATGAAGGAATGCAAGTCAGATACTTTGAATATGTTCTTCACAGTGAAAACACACAAACTCCAGAACCCCTTCAGGGCCATCATCACGGATAGACTGCTGGCAGGCACTGGTCAGCAAATTCCTTCAGTCACCTGAGCAAGCTTGTGACTGATGACCCTTTCAAGCGTGACATCTGATACTCTGGCAGAAGCACTTCGAGAGGACGCTGGCAGATCTAACTGCGGGTTTTCGGGGGGCATTGAGGAATTGTCTTATTCGGTGCCACACGAGGAACTTTTTTGGCCGTCCGTGAATGCATAGAAGTAGCTGGCGCGGTGTCTTTTCAAAGCTCGGGTGGTGTTTCAGTGGCTGGCTTTTTAGAGTTATTGAGCTTGTACTTGAATTCCATGGTAGTTAGCTTTGAGAATGGGTGCTATGTTCAAATACGCGGGATATGTATTGGGTCTTGTGTCGCGCCTGTTTTATGCGAGATATTTTTAGCAAAATTTTACCGAGACTTGAAGGCTGATCTTGACAACCATAGCATTGTAGGTGTTTTTAGATACGTTGACGATTTTGTAGTCCTTCTACAGCTAGATTTGTACAATGATGCTGTAGCAGAACGGCAGATTGGGCGAGTTGGTGTTCCATGTTGACAAGCACATTCAAACAGCTCTAAACAACAGGACCAGAAACAGGAGGCGACAAACACGGCCGTGTTTGTCTCCTCCTGTTTCTGGTCTTGTTGTTTAGCGCTGTTTGAATGTACTTGTCACCTTGTACAATGATGTTTCTACGGTTGCTGACTCAGTCTTGGGAAAGTTTTTTGCTTGCTCCAAGACTCGGAATTTTACCCTTGAACTACCACAGGACAACTGTCTACAATTTTTAGACCTAAAATTGTTTTTTACTAACGACAAACACCTTTGTTGGGCTTATATGCCGCGTTCGAAAAAAGCTTTGTTGCCTTGTTGCCATTTGACTCATCTCATTCTAAGCTCGTAAAACGTGGCATTCTTCTTGTCTAAGATCAGCCCTTTTGAAGTCGCGCACGCACAGGGTCAAATCCAGTTTTTACCACCAGGTTGAACGTTTGGGGCGAGCTGGATTCCCGAGTTCAGTATTAGGTTCTGTAGCGGAGTCGTTGCTTAAACAGTTTAGAATGCTTGAGAGGGCCGTAGATGTTCTTCACCACACGCTGACACGAGAGAAAAGGCCTTTTCAAGTCCTCCCTTATGTGCACAAGCTATCGCACAATGTCAAAAGGGGGGCTAATAAGTTCGAAGTTGATGTTGTTTTTAGAGCCCCTTTGAAATTGTCCCGCCTGTGCGCCATGACCAGCAGGTGCCAGGGTAAAATAGCAAAGAACAAATGTGTCACCAAACACCAAACTCAGTTTGTGCCCTGCACTGTTGGAGGGGTGTATAAGGTTCCACTCAGCTGTGGGTCTGTGTACATAGGCCAGATAGGGCGCTGTCTAAATGGCAGGCTCAGAGAGCATGCCGATTCCCTGGGCTAAAATGGAGGCTCGAACCTGTCGTTGCGTTGCCTTAAATGCAAACACTACATAGACAGGAATAAGAAGAAGAAACAGCAGTGCCACCCTCTCCTCCGTTCTACGGCGGTTATCGGGAGAGCTTCCGATAGGGTGGCCCGGGAAATTGTGGATGCCCTCGAGATATCTACTACGGAAGGCTGCGTGAGTAAGGCATCGGTAGCCCTTCTCAAAAAACAACTTGATTTTCTTCACAATCGATAACCCGCTTTTCTTGTTCCTGGTTTCTGGGAATTTCCGCTGAGTTCCGGTATGAATTGTCTTGTGTCTATGTGCTCGTTGTGCCAATGTGCTCCCTGTTTTTCCCAACACGTGTTGCACTCTATACGCTTGCGCCCTTTCTGCTTCATAAGGCGGTGTATCGTTTCCGAGAATACATTTGCAAGTTTGCGCTCGTGTGTGTGTGTGCGTGTTTCTCCCTCCGTCTTCTGTTAATCTGCGCAAAGTTTTTTGAATATGTCGCTACACCAACTCGCCCAACGTTCTGCTCTACTAAATGCTAATAAAGTATTCGCCTGCAAGAAAGCACCCCGAAGCCTCCCAATACTGAGCCACTGCTGACAAACCACTGCGCTACGCTGGGTGCAGTCAGTGGCCCCAGAATGCGTGTCCGCCAAACCAGCAACGGTGAAGATGCGAAGTCTGCACGTCAGAGAGCTGTATTCGGTACAGGAAATCCAGGATATTTTCCTGTATATCCTTAAAAAGACAACAGATTTTATCTTTCACAAGTAGCGCACTAACACGTTTTGGCGGGCTAGTTGGTTAAGCATCTTGAATAAACAGCGCGAACGAAGACGAGCACAAAAGACAAGAAAACGGACGACACAGCGCTGTGTCGTCCGTTTTCTTGTCTTTTGTGCTCGTCTTCGTTCGCGCTGTTTATTCAAGTAGCGCACTAAATAATAATACTGTGAAGCGCATTCTGTGATAAACATTTATTAGTGTCTAACGTTGAGTTAGCAAAGAGAAAAACCTGTTGCTAAGGTTTTGTACATGCTCAGCTTCTAGACGCGATGTCCACGTATGTGGACGCAACTAAAATGTTCGGAAATGTGAAACATTTTATGTAATTTTTTACACTTGCTACCGGTAGGTCTTCGAATGATTATTTTACAAGAAACAGTTTTTCCTCTCGGCAGAATGAATGGTGCCGGAGAGGGTATAGGGAGTATTCCCCGACTTCACAGCGGCCGCCATTTTGTTATCCGTGGAGTCATGCCCAGCTTACCTGTAAGTCAGCAACTAGCGCCATCTGTTGGCCTCCAGTACCGAACACCACGTAACTCAATGGGGATGTTTTAAACTTGTAATTTTGAGAAAACTGGAGAGTCCCGGTAAATTCTGCGCAAACATCATCTATACTCTTCCTCCTTGCTGAAAAATCTGACCTGTAAAATTCTTCCTGCACTCGCACCAACTATTTCGGAGATGGCCATAAAAAATTAATGGAGCGTTCAGCGCCGCACGGCACGTGGTGGCAGCCGTGCAAACTAGAAGCGTTTATCCAGATTTCCTGGGATTGACTGCGAAAGGTATCCGGCGCGTCTTAAAGGATTATCGAATCCTGTTCCGGTCCGCACTGCCAAAGATAAGCACCGGAAAACAAAATTGCGCCCATGACGTAACGTGCTGCATTGTTCAGGTGCGGCCACCATATTACGGAATACGCTGCGGATTTTGAAATCTTCTGACGCGGTCGGCGGAGAAGATCGGATGGATTTTTGATTTCATGCGGGAGTGCACGAGCGGAATGTATAAACACATGAGTGAAGTAGTTCCTATATTTCGTTACGTTAAGCGTGAAAAGAGTTTGATCGGCGATGCGTGAACACCTTTCCAACCTGGGCGCTGCCATATTGTTCCCGTGGCGGCGTTTCGCCGCTTCCACCGTGCTAGCGCGAGGTGCCCACTGCAGTCCAGGGAACAATATGGCAGTGCCCAGGGAGCCCTTTTATATACAAACCAAAGAAGTGGAGCCATCCTCCAGCTTCTTTCGCCCGCAAGCAATCGAGGCCCCTTAGGGAATTGAGGCAGAGTGAGCAGCTGCTTTAGAGAGTACAGTAGTCGGTTTACTCGTTTCCAGAGAGTACCAGCTTTTAGGCTAATCGTACTGGATCGCAGATCGCACTGGATTAGCTAGCTTCAATTTAAAATAGTTTCATGCGCGCTGTAATATTGATTTTCAGAAATGTGTATCAGCCGGTTAACTACTTTTTATTTTTGTTTATTATGTTTAGCGGACTAACAAGCATAAATAGGTTGTTTTACTAGCGTATTTGAAGAAAATCTGTATCACGATATGAAAACGTGTTTTGCTGGTTGGCTGCCTGGAACTGTTATCGGGAATGTTTTCAGCGCCGGTTGTAACGCCTTTATTGATGAATTTAAATTTTGAGTTTCCTCCACAAAGCAAGCCCCTGGAACTGTCAGCTTCACCCTTTTAGCGGCGATAGACAGCCAAGGACACAACTTGTGTGACGTCATTTCGGGCGCGCGGTGATTGGGTAAGCGTTGTATATGTCCCGCAGATGTTCTCAGTTATTGCAAACATGCTCAATTATGCTATAACCTTTCACACTGGACCAACAGACAGGAGAAGCTTCATGGGCTACTCTTATAGGGAAAGATGGGGGGGGGGGGGGGGAGGGGGGGAGCTCAGTGTGGTTTTATCACGTAAACTTTTTCACATGGGAGGATTTAGCGTATGCGTAAAAAATACACTGTCAATCAAGTGACACACACACACAAAAAACGCTGTCTGTCCTTCTGCTCCTGTGGTTTGCCGTATTTATTTTGCGCATTTACGGGACATTGAAAAATGCAGCTGCAGGTCGATGCGGTCAGCGCAGCCCTTATCTTTGTCGGCGACTTCACACTCTCCTCTCCTCGTTTTCAGCCATAAAAAATCGCCCACAGGACGTTGCTTCGTCGTAGAATCTCGCTACTCACCTTGGAAAATAAACGAAGCGCCTGCACCTTCCTAATCTCTGGGCTCTTCGTTGCCGGGCGGATCACTATGCTTCTTGTATTCTCGAAGACCGTTCAGCTCTTCCAGTTCTTCATCGGGCTACTGCACGTGCGCGGCGCTACTCAAAGTGACTTAGCAGACAACGCTGGGCTGCATGGTGTGCCCGCCTCTCCTCTACACAGGGTAATCGACATTTCTGGCGGGTATTTCACAACATGGAACGCACTTCTGAAGTAGCTGGTTATACCGAAAGCATTCGCTTGGCTCTCAATGTGGATGAAGCTTCATTTGCACAACAGGCAGCCCGTCAGTTATTCTCCCATCATGACTGTGTTCCTACCTCTTCTCCCATATTATCGATTTCTGAACCCCCTGGTGAGGTTCCTACAGATTTTAACATGGCAGAATTGCTGGCCTCCATAGATCGC
Organism: Amblyomma mixtum; assembly: GCF_055824585.1. Taxonomy (NCBI): domain Eukaryota; kingdom Metazoa; phylum Arthropoda; class Arachnida; order Ixodida; family Ixodidae; genus Amblyomma; species Amblyomma mixtum. Next base: position 193,101,648 of record NC_143014.1, on the reverse strand, counting down.
CTCAAAACAAGCACTGCTCCCGGACACGACGGCGTAGCTAACTCTTTATTTCGCACTTTCGAAGTACCTGCTCTACAGTCCCTCCTTGATACATCCAATGAGGTGTGGCATTCTGGAGTTATTCTTGCAGAGTGGAAACATTCTATCGTTGTACCAATACCAAAATCAGGTCAGCCGCTACTTTCTCTTTCGGCCCTCCGCCCTATTTCAATTGCGCCTACTATATGCAAGCTTTATGAACACATTCTAGCAGCTCTCTTGTCATGGTGGCTGGAATCGAATGATTGTTATCCAGAATCTCAAGTTGGGTTCCGCCCTCAAATTGGAAGGGAAGACGGTCTTGCTGTTTTGGCTGCGGACGTACTTAACCATTCTCCCCATAGTCATCTTGTTCGTACGGTGATCGCTACTGGCATCACAAAGGCATATGACAATGTCCTTCACTCTGCAATTCTTGGCACCCTTCAAGATCTCGGTCTCCCGCATCGGTTTCTCCTCTCAATTCACTCATTTTTAACAAACAGAACCTTCAGTGTACGCGTCCATGGGAAGCCTTTTGTTCACTTTACCTCCAACCGCGGTGTACCGAGGGCTCCGTCTTCGACCCACATTATTTAACGTAACTTTTTACCTCTTGCCAGAGCCATAGAGAAAAGGCCTTCTGTACGCGTCCTTGCGTATACAGGGTGTTTCACCTAAGACTTTCTGCAATTTCTAAAAATAAGCTATTTGAATTAGATGCGCGCTTTTTCTGGCATAGCATTGTCAGTGGTGTAGTACATCACAATTCAGCTAAGACGTGCTAACTAGCAGGCTTGTTAACCAATATTTAATAGTTAACTTTTAAACTATTACCGTTGGGCTCCTTAATTATTGAGAGGCATGCAGCCCACCGTAAGTAATGTCCATATCCGTTTTTAGAATTTCGAGAAAGCAATTATCCCCGGCGCTGTGGCCCAACAAATTTCGCCTACATCGCGCCAAAATACATGCGGTTTGAGAAGCTTGCAGGCAAAGCAACCTCTCTAGTGAACCTAACTCGTCGAAATAGCCAAAATTTGTTGGGCCACAGCGCGGAGGATAATCGCGTTCTCGAAATTCTAAAAACGGATATGGACATTACTTACGGTGGGCTACATGCCTCTCAATAATTAAGGAGCCCAACGGTAATAGTTTAAAAGTTAACTATTAAATATTGGTTAACAAGCCTGTAAGTTAGCACGTCTTAGCTGCATTATGATGTACTACACCACTGACAATGCTATGCCAGAAAAAGCGCGCATCTAATTCAAATAGCTTATTTTTAAAAATTGCAGAAAGTCTTAGGTGAAACACCCTGTATATGCCGACGACATAACCTTGTGGTCCTGTCATCCAGGTGCGCCTGTGCAACGCTCGGCGCTCCAGCAAGCGCTGGATGCCTTGACATCATGTCATTCGCATTGGCAACAGATGTGCCTTACGGAACGCTGCCCCTTTTACCTGTGGATAATTCTCAAATTCCTCAAGTAGAAAGTGTGCGTGTTCTAGGTCTTCTACTTCTTACATCTGGGACTGGGACTCCGTGGCTAAGCGCGACCTGTAAATTGGCTCACGCTACTCTCGGTCTGATTCGACGCATAGCTATGCGCTCTGGCGGAGTGCGTTTTGATACTGCCCGTCAGCTCGTGCGCTCCATCCTCCAGCCGCTTGATTGATTCCCTTGAATCAATCAATCGGGAGGCTATGCACGCCATAACTTCCTCGCATCACACCCCTACCCATTCTGCAAGAGTACGCCCAACTTAATACATTAAGTGAAATCATCTACCAGCGTGAGGCAAACAGAGCACGCAAGATGTCGCTTCAGCTTCATCGTTTGTAGACTCTTCCTCCATGATCATGTCAACTCACAGACAGTCGCTCCTCTGCTTCGACGCCGATATCAGCCGCCCATCTTCCTTCAGGGTGCATAATATACACCGATGCATCACACACAGCAGTGCAGGGAGTTACTGTAGTTTACAGTCCCTCCCATCCTCATCTCAACTCCCGCGCTACATATAGCGCGGATACTTGCACCTCCCTTGCCTTGGAGCTTCAAGCGATACACAACGCAATTGCTTCCCTTCCACCCGTACCCAATTTCGATATTGTTCACATTTACATTGACTTCTTTGCCGCCGTTAAGCAGCTTAAGGCTGTCCGGCGCACGTTCCAAATTACACAGTTCATTCACCAACTTTCTACAAAACACCCCTGTCCTGAGCGTATACACTGGATTCGCGGCCATGTTCTCGATCCGCATAATATCCATGTGGATACAATGACACCCCTTGACATATCAGACATCCCGCCACGTTCCCCTCTTCCCACAGATCCGTTTCTATCCCATGTTCCCGAGAAACAGGTTTCGCGTCAGCGAACACGCGCTCTAATTCCTCCGTAGTCTCACTCGGGAGGAGGGGTATCTGTGCGCCGGATTCGGGCAGGAGCGGCTCTGACTCCCTCTGTGCGTCATCGGTGGCGTGTCAAACGTTTAGAAGTGACTGACAAGTGTCCCTATTGTGTTGTGGCGTTGCGCCAGAACTATGTGACGAAAAAACTTGTTGAGGGCTTGCCCGGCTACAGTCTCTGTGAGCCGACGCTTCCTACGGAGGGTAGGCCTGCGATTGGACGTTGCAGGCGACTATCGCAAGTGGGCACATTATAATCGCTGTATCGAGAACTTTTTCCCACTTTTAAGCGAGGCTTGTTTGCACTCTTTCTTCTAACTTTCTCATTATGCCTAATGACAAACATCTTGAATAAAAAAAATAAGCAGTGCGTACTTCCGCTGCTTGTACGATTACAGGCAGGCTGCTTAAATTGCCCCATCAAGTCGCGTCACTGTAAGAAAGAAAGGGAAAGGAAAATCCTCCGAAAACCGAGTGGAGGTCAATACATTTCCGAGCTTGTGTTTTTGAATTTTTTCATTCAATAACTCCCGTTAGTGAGCATCAGTTTGCATAGTCGAAATCTTCCGCTTCCCGTCATATGTAAACTGACGAACCCTTTTTACGCTGGGGCGCCTGGCGGCAGACCGACTGCAGCTACCTATTTTTCTCTCCGTGTGACAGGAACCAAGAGAAGCATAAAGGAGACACTATTATACGCAGCTGATAAGACTTGGAAGACATTTAGCTCTTACCCCTGCATGACACACGTTTACAGTAGTCCATATTCAACTTAGAGTAAGCTTCATATTACACGCTTCGCTTTAACTCTGAAAACTATACCATTATACAAAAATTGCTCACAAGGTCCAGAACAAATGAGGTGCATTTCTGCACATTTTAATTCACTCTAATATCCGGTAAAAAGAGTCTACATGTTACTTCCTTCCCTCACATTTGTAAAGCAGGCTGTTCTACAGCAGATATTGAAAGGCGCGCTCATGCTGCTTTTGTTGCGAAAACTCGTCGAGAGCGCGCTTCAGAGAATGTCGAGGCCATGCAGTGCTTCGGCCGTCGATGGCAATTGCTTTCGGAACCCGCCATCATTTTAATCGTCACTGTCATTCCGTCAGCGTTTTTACGCCATCCACGATGGCCTAAGACTCCGCACGAAGCAAGGCTATAGTCTCCGCTAGCGAAGTAGTTAACCGACGCTCCAACTTAGCTAATTCTTCCCAATTTTTAGTGGGCAAGGCATTTCTGAAGATTGTCACTGAAAGCTCGAAGATCCGCAGCAGTAAAGGCAGTTTAAATATGGCGACTGTTGTTTCGCCGTTCCTCCCCTTGGACGCGGTGCCGTGAAGGATGCACGATTGACCAACGCCCGCCGGTCATTCGGATGAAGCTTGATGTGGCATCGATATCAAATTACAGTATTTTACAAGCCAGCTGTATCATTTTTTTTTGACGAAAAATGTACTTCCTATCGCCTTTAAGTATTTGCGTTGTGATGCTGCAGACGATTTCGGCTGCTCTTGCGGACAGACGAAGACTATCCCGCCACTCGATCACAACGGAAGTATCGTTCATGATAATCTGGAGAAAGCCAAGTGCTTTAACACGTTTTTCAGCTCAGTTTTTTCTGCTGAGGACAGCAATAGCCCTGCCGATTTTCGCCTTGCCTTGAACTGTACGGAACCCATGGAGAACATTGAATTTGATCAGCGAGGAATTGTGTCGCTCTTAGAACGCTTAAAAGATAACAGTGCCACCGGTCCGGACGGCTTACCCACGATCCTGCTCTCTTCTTGCGCTTTTGCGTTGTCAAGGTACCTTCAAATTCTTTTCACAAAGTCATTACAGGATGGCTCCTTGCCTGATGAATGGAGGCTTGCTAATGTTGTACCTATACATAAATCGGGACCTAGGAATGTTGTTTCAAATTATCGACCAGTGTCCTTGACCAGTGTATTATGCAAAGTTTTAGAGCATGTGTTTTATACTAGTATTATGAATCATCTTAGTATACATTCATTATTAAATACTAATCAACATGGCTTTCGCAGTGGTTACTCGTGTGTCACCCAGCTTACCGAATTTGTACATGACCTGTCAAGTGCTTTAGATAAGGGATATTCTGTTGACTGTATTTTTCTAGATTTTAAGAAGGCCTTTGACGTTGTATCACATTCCTTATTAATACAAAAATTATACTGGTACAACATAAATGAGAACGTTATTAGGTGGATAAAAGAATATTTAAGCGTTAGGCGTCAATGTGTTGTTGTCAACGGAAAACAATCGCATGAGGTGGCTGTAACATCAGGGGTGCCTCAGGGATCCGTCTTGGGCCCATTACTGTTCATAATTTACATGAATGACATCTTTTCAGGTATTTCTTCATACATGCGTCTTTTTGCGGACGATTGTGTATTGTATAGAATTATTAACGATCAAAGTGACTGCGATGCATTACAACAGGATTTGTGTAAAGTGGCCCAGTGGTGTGAGAACTGGAGAATGCATATTAACTTACAAAAATCTGTACATATGTGTTTCACTAAAAAGAAGGTTCCCCATATTTTCACTTATAACATAAATAATAGCAGACTGCTTTCAGTGTTGGAATTTAAATATCTTGGTGTATATTTAACAAGTTCAATGTCTTGGCATCGTCACGTGCATTTCGTTACTGCCAAAGCCTGTCGTGTTTTAGGTTTCCTGCGACGTAACGCTAAACTTTTCCCTTTAAAGACTAAAGAACTGCTGTATAATACAAACGTTAGAAGCATACTTGAGTATGCTTGCACTGTCTGGGATCCGAAAACCTTGCTTGACGTTCAAAAGCTAGAAAGAGTTCAGAATTTGGCCGTTCGTTTTGTTTTCAATAACTATGGGCGATATTTTAGTGTGACGAGCGCGAAAAAATCTTTGGGTTGGGACTCACTTCAAAAACGTAGGAAAGTACTGCGTTTAAAATTATTTCATAATATATTTCATTCTAGAACTGGAATAGACAGAACCAAATATATAGCCAACCCTGATTACGTGTCTTTACGTAGAGATAATTCACTTAAAGTTAAAGAATACAGGTGCCGGACTGACCTTTTTAAAATGTCTTTTTTCCCCAAAACGGTTTCGGAATGGAACAAGCTGCCTGAGGAAGTAGTGTCCATATTATCAAACGATTCATTTTCTTCCATGCTGTGACATTTTTTTGTGTATAATAATTCCGTGTTCTTTCTATCTCATTGTTATCTTTTTTTTGTAACCACCTGCACGCGGTGGCATTTGTGTACTTTTTCTTCTACCCCCCCACTGTAATGCCAGCCAATGGCGCTGTGGGTATGATGATAAATAAATAAATAAAATAAATAGACTGTATAAAATATATGCACGACGCATAAACCGTACAGGTGCATGGCCTTGTCGGAAAGTGTAATGGTGCAAGACTCTACGATGCAGAAACGAGAAAGGAAAGGAAGTAACGGGGCGCGAGAGCAGTGTAACACAGAAAAAGGCGATAAATTTTATTAGTGTCGGTAAAAATATGCTAGACGCGTTACACTCAGCTCGCAGAATAAAATTTGCCTATCAGTAACAACGATAAAAACTGTCGGTTGAACACAATACCAAAAATAGTAATAATAATAAGCTTACTTCAAGCACACCTCCCCATTACCACTGTATAAAAATCGCGGAAAGAGCAAAGTGCGTGTTTGACAAAAAACAAGACACATAAACACTGTTTATTCATGTACAAAAACAAAAACGAAAATATGAGTAAAAACAAGAATTTCAGCTCTTTCATTGGGAGAAAGTGTTCGACATCCCAGGCGGCCGCTGTAGCGTGCCCGTGTTTTTTTTTTTTTTTCTTCACCTAAGTGACTCTGTTTCATTGAAGGCTACACAAGAAGATAAAAGGCGAGCCGCACAGGATGCCAGCACGCGCACTCGGACGGGAGCTCAGGCAGGTGGTCTGGGGAGCGTCAGCGTAAAGATACGTGACGACCTGTTGTTTTTCAAAACCGGTAGCGCAGCGTCCCGCCAACGTGGCGGAGATCACTTGAGATCGGGCGTGGAGGCGCCCAGGTACGCTTGCAGGTCCCGGACGGTGGAGCGGAACAGCTTGGCCTTGGCCGTGGGCAGGCCGAGGCGTCGGTACGCCTCGTAGCGGTGACAGCCGCCGAACGAGTAGTAGTAGTTACCACCCTCACGGCCTGTTATCCAGAGCACGTCGATCGGCGGCACAGCTTCCCTCTGGGCCGGATCCTGCGATCGTAAACCAGTGGAAAAAACGGGCGATGAATTCACCAGCGTACGGCTTCGCGTACAGAAGAGACTATACGTATATATCTTGCATAATACTAATTAATAAGTGCAGTGCCGTGAAATGAAAGCGGAGTAGAGGGACCATCCCGGAGTAAATCGCTACGCACTGAACAAACTAGCTCGGCAGCAAGACGAAGTTGTATCACAAGGCACTCTAAGCTCGCGCACACTAAACTCTGGGGGTACGATAAAGCCACTGCATGATGTACGTGTCTATCCGGCACGGGCGTAACGCGAGAGGAAAGTTGTCTGAACTAGATCAACCAATTTGCCTCCGTCCCCTCCTTTTCAGCGCTGCTTATTTGTATTTCGCAATGTTTATAAATATTTACGCGCAGACATGCAAGGATCCAACCTCCGCGACGACGCTGTAGGCCCTGAAGATAAGACACTGTAGACATCTGCTATCAAGGTGCAAGACGTCTGATTTCACATTTCAACCATACAATCAAGAAACCTATATATCCCGTTCTGAAAAATGTCGCCCATTGGGCCTCAGTTGCCGTTGCCGCGAGACGGGACAGCATTCGCGACTACCTTTCCTCTGACATCTCGTGTTGTTTTTTTTTTTAAAGGAACAGTGAGAAGACCACTTTCCTTGACCGAAATGTTCGATGGTTTAAAAACGCTTCATATCGCGGCACCTACTAGGCCTAGCTCCCCAAACACAGAGCGAGTTGCCAAAAAGAAAAACTGTTCAAATAGACCTCCGCTCAACGTGGAATGCAGAGCAGCTCACAGACTTCTCTTCACATTAAATACATACCGTTTCTTCAAAAAAAAAAACAGCAAAGAGGTCCCGCGACCAGACGAATGGGGAAAACGTGAAACAAAAGGCTGCATTTGCATAGTTCTCAAAGCGTGCCGCCATATTCTCGTCCCCGTCTTCTCGACGGCCTTGTAGCCTAGTTGTAAAAGAGCCCGTCCACAGGCGACAGCAGTGTTCATCACCCGTTCCAAGGAAAACCGCCTGCCCATAATTCGAGGCACGCACGCCTCATTTGACGCCAGACACGGACTGAGAGCAGCGGCCGATCAGCGGGAGCTCTGTTTATCGGAGCCAACAACCTCTGCGGCTGCAGCGAGACGACTCTTCGCGTTAGCAAGTTCAAGAGTAAGGATCCGCAAACACAGAAAGTAGCGTACTTTGTCAAGGAACCGCGTTTGCACGCAAATCATTAGAAACGCACGAGTACCTGCAGATGTCATTAGGCCCCCGCCAACTTTTGAAAAAAACTATGAACACTCCTTTCGAATGCGGTCGCTCGTAACGAAATGACGACCTGAAGATGTCGACCCGTACTGTTTCAGTAAGTGAGAGCCTCGTGTGAATGTATTTCTAGTTTTTGCAGAGGCGCTGTGAACGCCTTATTCGAAGAACAAGGCCGCGCAACTCCAAAACAAAATTCTGTAGTTCACTCACCAGGGTACGCCAAGGTTTGTTTTGCGAAAGAACGCAGATAGACACACACACACAAAAACAGGTTATGTCAAAATATTGCGAGGAGATACGAACGCTGTCCAAGGGACCACAAATAGCAGCTAATGCAGCGTTCATGCAGCTATCAAACCTCCTCTTTCTTTTTTTGTCCTTGGCGACCTACGGACCTTGGATCGACTGGTGAGAGTAGGCGCCAACCAAAACAGGGTACTCAAGTCGGTGCGCAAACAGCTAGCCTCGACGTTCCCGCGAGCAGAAAAAGATAGCATGTGTACCTTTTATCTTCAGCTAAAAGTTTGAATCGTATGAGCAAAAAGAGGACGTCGACCTTCTGAGAACGCCGACTGAAAGCTCTCTTCGGCCACTGAAAGTACAGCCTCAAAACCAAATGTACCTACATGCGTATAAGCAGCCACTACGAACCTCTCCATGAATAAAAACAGCGTTAAAGAACGGTAATATAAGAGTCGCTTTAACTGAGGGACAGTTCTTTCCCCAGTAAATATAGAGGGCGTTCTACCTAACACTTACACAATTTTTAAAAATAGGCTTTTTGAGTTAGCGCTTTTTTCAGCATAGCATGGTCAGTGGTGTAGTACATCAGACTACAGCTAAGTCGTGCTAACTAGCAGGCTGGTTAACTAATAGTGAATAGTTAACTTTTTAACTATTACCGTTAGGCTCATTGAGAGACCCACCGTAGGTAATATCCATACCAGTATTTAGAATTTCGAAAACGCGGTTACCCTCGGCGCTGTGGCCCAACAAATTTTGGCTGCACCGCGCAAAAATACGTACGCTTTCGAGAAGCTTTCAGGCAAAGCAACCTCTCCAGTGCACGTAACTCGTCGAAATAGCCGAAATTTGTGGGGCCACAGCGCCGAGGGTAACCGCATTATCGAAATTCTAAAAACTGATATGGATATTACTTCCGGCTGGCTACACACCTCTGAGTAATTAACGAGCCCAATAGTAATAGTTAAAAAGTTAACTATTCAATATTAGTTAACCAGCCTTAGCTTTATTCTGATGTACTAGACCGCTGGCAATGCTATGCTGAAATACGCGCTCTTCTAACTCGAAAAGCCTATTTTAAAAATTGTGTCAAGTCTTAGGTGAAGCACCCTGTATACTTACATGGTAAACAATCACACTGCCGACAAGCCTGAAAGCTATTGTGTCGTTGCTCTCAGTTCTGGTCTGCAGACATCCTTCATTCGCCAGTCGTGTGTCGGGCCATGCTTGTTTCCGTCTCCAGTGAACACACTCGGATGCAGCAGGAGTTGTGAGACAAACCGATCGCACTACTCCATGCATTACACGACTTCGGCACGAAAACATTCTTTTGCGTGGAAAAACGGAAGACATTGTCCGAAATAATGACGCGATTCTGTCGCGCCGAGGAAAGGCATGTTTAGAACAACGTGGAACGAATCCACGTGACATGCGTATATATTTTTCACCTCCGTGATGAGCTTCCGCAAACGCCAAGGTCTAGCAAACGTCATGGCTATATTTAACGTGCGCCGCAAGGTATTGCATCCCTGACCTGCAATGGCATGTTATTGCGTTGCGGTATTGCCACCAAACAGATCGCATAGAATCGAAGCCGACACCAGCGGCATGCATTTGGACTGTTCTCAATTCCTTCTGCGATATAACTGTTGACATAACTATGATTTTTTTTTCTCCTAAAAACTCTCCGTCCTACGTTGCTCAGCTTGCCCAAATGATGCCTGAACACGAAATCAGGCGCATGTGGAGCCCTAAGAAATGTGTTATTCTCGTGGAAACAATAAAAAAAAAGTGAGATGCGTAATTTCGTGCACTTTGGTCCGCATTTCGCAGCATTTGACAAACGCAAGCATACTGCCGCTCGCAGGCAAACAAGGTACAATTCTGACGACATATCGAACTCACTCTCGTTTAGGGCGGCCATTTTTTTTTCTTTCCAGAAATAGTTTACCTAAATAACGGGGATCCACCTTTAGCCCTGAACAAACATGGCCGAGCTAATAGATATCCAAAAGCGTCTGCCCGTCGTCGAAAGCATGTATGACGCTCCAGACCACCCTTTCACATCATCCGAAACTGCAATGCTGCTCTTTTAGGCTGATGCTAACTACTCCAACCAGCCTCCCCCTTTCCAGTGAATGCTAGCAGCGACAGGCACGTGCTCATTCTGTCACCGAAGTGAGGGGTTCTGCCATGGCTACGCTCGTAGACTCAGACGACGCCATTTCGGCAGCCAAAGGTGTCTGTGTAGTGTCAGTGATGATGAGCTGAGACGATCATGTGATGGCCCTGCCTACACCTTTCAGGGACGGTAATCCGCTGATTCCACGGAAACATAAACGTAAGCAGTCTCCAAACTAGTCGGTAGTCGTGAAATTATGGCCGACTGACATCCATAGCACAGTCTCCGTTCCTAGTTTGACTATGTCCATTGAGAGCACGTATACGTACTTCACCTTGTACTACAGAAAGGCGCGTCTTTGATGCTGATTCGGCGTGAGTGTACAAACGCTATTTCATGAATTGGTAGAATGGATGTACCGTGACGGGAGCAAGCAAGGTGATACACGAAATCCGGCTTTTTCATCCGTGCCGACGTCGTTTCCGTTCTTTCAACTGGCGAATGCAAGACGCCGGTGTGACGCTTCCGTTTGAAATACTTGCAAAGATGCTTTCACTTTCAGCAGCTGCCTTTAGCAGGAACTGTTCTCAGGAGAGATTTCTACACGCAAACCGTGTAGGCGCTCTATGTTCACTGGGGGACGCAATCTGAGCTGTGAAAGAGAGGTGGATGCGCGCAGCAGTTGATATCAAGCAGGCAAGACAATACATCACCAAGTATTACGTGGAGTTAACAATGTAACGTAAAAAATGCGACAAAACACTCTCGCGACAACGCTGAGAGTCGATTTTAAAAAGCACAATGCGCGTGGCCCTAAAATAAGCGCCGCGAACAGTTTCGACTACTGACCGCCAAGTGAACGTTTGAAATTAATGCTGCTCTCTAATCCTGCACTCAGATTTGTACTGCGGTAACACTTTTTGAACAAAGGCGTTGACATGTGCCTTGGTCCCTCCTTCAATCTCCGTTTCATCCTCATTTTATCTTCAATAAAAAAAGGAGAGGAACAACACCCTGTGATCTGTAGTTTTGAAGAAAGAGCACTTCTGAAGCTTAATGACCAAGTGCTAAGACAAAAAAAAAAAAACAAAGAAACTCTAGAATTAACTGCGAATTCTGGCGGCTATTTTCACCTGGGGCCACGCCTCGCCGAAACACGGCCGCGAAATTCCAATTATAGCATTCTAGTTCGTGCAGCATCGCGCAAGAGTGCATTTCCATAAGCGTCACCAGAAGCTGTGTGCACTAAACTTCATTTGTAGGCAAAGGGCACAGTGTCAAGGCACAGCTACCTTCCACAACACTAAACATCAGGGAACATAACACGCAAGGCGAATCCGCACTTACCGTTGTGACCGCACAGTTCAACAACTACCAGCGAATACCCAGGCTGAAATCATGTACTGGCTCTTCCCATACTCAACAAAAGCAACCTGGAGCGTAGAACACTCGTTCAGAAGTTGACATGCTACATGGCAAGAAAAGATACCAGAACTAGGTAGAGAAGTATTTGCAACACTAACACCTCATTTTGTGATGAATGGTGGGTGTCAACAAGCAAAATGGTGTTCTGAGTAGAGGAGTGTCAGCGTCAGGGGCTCACTGACACCCTTCTGGGTGTTGCGGCCTCTGCGCGCGGCCATCATTAGAACCACAGGAACCGAGATTGGTAGCTGAACGGGCGCACCTTGAGCGTCTCCATCAGGCTGGCCACTTTGGCCTCGTCCAGGACTGGAGTAAGTGGTCTAATGAGGACATCCATGGGGATGTCGTGCACCTCGGCGATGTGGGCCGAGTGCACGCTGTAGTCGGACGGCCTTCCCGTCGTCGTTTCCATGTTCGCCACTCTACAGTGTCCTCTGTCGTCGTCGGAGCCACGCGACGTGCAGTGCGCCCGATGGTTCTCCCAGCTGTGACTGGCGGCTTGGCCTCCGAGGAGCAGCAATCGAAGCAGGCCGCCACACGTCAGTGCTCGCAGTGGCGAAGTTGCGACAGCGCCGCTAGGCATAAACATACCGGGACAGGTTCTCTCACTTGTTGTCTTTTGCCTTATCGTAATCTGGGCCGCCGTAGCCGGGGTTCCCCGGCACCAAGCGGCCTCGACAGCCTGCCAAGCAGGAAACAGGGCCGCGCCCCCGTCCGCTGCGGCTCGCCTTTGCCGCGCGCCTTGTTTACGCGCTAGCAGCGCCGCCTGCTAAGCTTCAAGTGAGCCTCGAACGACTATTTCGCAAAAGTGGCAGCAGGTGTCGCAGAGGGATAACAGAGCATCTCGATGAAAAGCGCGGCTCGTACAAAGCATTATTGCGGGGTAGTTGGTTTGCCTTTTAATTATGCGGCGAAGATCCTAAATGAACATATTTCATTCAACATTTGAAAGAGCAAAAAGAATAGGAATTGGCACGCGCAACATGAATGACAGCTGACATTTATGGATTTTTGTTGGCGTTGCGGTTCACAAAACTGGTACAAGATCCGCAAAGGTAGGTAATTAACAGCGACTGCGTGACGGGACACGTCAAAGTTTATTGGCAATGTAAGGCTTCCAAAGAGCAGCATACTGTAATCAAAATTTTATCATTTGTTAGCAACAGCTATCGTTGAAATTGTTATTGGAGTCGTAACTGTCCTTTGAGAATGATTGTTTTCACATACGTATCATTCATTGCTTCTTCACTTATTTTATCGTGTTTCGTTCCTTGATCTTCGTAGTTATAAGGTACCAAACAAAAGCAAGTTGTGTTGACCGCTTCACGCACTATACTTAGTGTACGATGGTGCAAGTCATGCAACAGTGATTTCCCTACACATCCCTTTCCCTTGTTTTCTGAAGTCGCCCCTGTCGTGACCGTACGTCTGGCCACGTGGGCCCGATCAAGCAGCTACCGTGAACAGTCGACAAGGCCGACGACCTCGCGACGGCGGTAGTGCAGTGGGGTGTTTGGAATGCCCCCCTCCGAGCCTAAGTGGATTAGTGCAGCGGAGTGCAGGTGACCGTGGCAGCAGCGACGAAGGCAGGAGATGCACAGGAGGTATTTTCAGCGCAACCACAACGGAACAGAGGCGACGTGGCGGCGCCAGTCACGCTGGCTGTTAATTGAAGACTTCTGTGTCCCCGACTCGTGTTCTGGACACCCGGCGGGGAAGCAAGTTCATTCACCCGCTGGAAGACTGCGGGAGATTCCTTTCCATCCGGGCTGGATTAGTCAGCATCTCCCCCTTCCCATCGACCCAGCTGCGAGAGAGTGGAACAGCCCTGCCGTGGGTGGTAACACCTGCGTCTACTTCGGTCCATCCGATTGGACAGTGCTCTTCGAACTTCATTCCCCAGCCAGGGATCTGGGGAATCCGAACACTATTTAACTCGGCTGTGAGTGTGGCCGAGAGAAGCCTGCTAGCTCCAGTCGACTACGGTTGACGAAGACGTTCCCCTTCTACTGAGAGCCATTCAAAGTCACCCTTTGTAAATAATGTAAATAAGTGTATAAAGTTTTTCGTTACCTTCCCTAAACCCAGTCTCCCATCCTCCTCGTCCCATCACCGGTCTCCGGCCATGCTACCCGGGTCGCAACACCCCTTTAATTCCTAACCCATATTTTTTTTACATACTACGGGGAATTTTGTTTAATAGCGCCGGCAGAAAAGCATGCACAGGAAGGAACAGATCGTCCATATAGCTGGCTTGTGGTGGAAGAAAGCACGACTTCCACACGAACTTATTGCACACGTCTTACAGCGCTTTCCGCGTCCGCGGGACGCGAACGGTGTTGAACAGCTATAAACAGCTATAACAGCTATAACAGCTATAACAGCTAGTTTATTGCTTCTAGTCTGAACTGCCGCGTAGTTATTCGACGAATTTTAAGTACACCTTGTTATTCAGTTCAGTCATTTCATAACTTCGACTTTTGTCTTTGTGTAAATCGAAGTAATTGTTCGCAGTCAATGTCATGAGTGCTGGAGTAAAACGTTGCCAGTACTGCGCGACACATCAAGGACGCAAACCAAAAATTAAAAATCACTATCGCTTCTCCTCTACGTTCAACACAACACCTCAGAAGCTTGGGACTTCCTATAGGGCGCTAAGAGGCAAACTACGTGGCTTATAGAGTAAACCCCTTGGGGTATAAATTATTGACAGCGACTGTGCGCAGGCTCACCTGCTTAACCATGCGCAGATAGTTGGGCTTGTTGGCGTAGTGTAAGTTCATCCTGTAAACAGCGCGAAAAACGGGACGAGAGAGACGGGCAACTCGCCTTGTCCGTGTATCTAGTCCTGTCTTTCCCGCCGTTTTCGAGATGCTTAACCATGACGGCAGCGCTCAGAGTGATACAAACTATTGCACATTCTTGACACAATTTTAATGATAGTCCCAGAATGTTCTCAAGTGAGCCAAATTATCTGGACTCCTGAGCACGCCTCCCTTACTGGGAACGAGGCGGCTCATGAACTGGCTACACAATGGGACGAGCCAAATACCCATGGCCCTGAAGACCCATCGTTACACAAAGGTCAGGCGGCAAAATGGCGACGTCTGCAAACAAACTCATATCCGAACCGGGTTGTTTGCGGCCATTACTACCCTGGGCAGTACACTGATAGGTGTGTGTCTGCAAGAACAAGGCTGATCTCAACCATATGATATGGAGATGCCCACAGACGCCATCTGAATGTCGTAATATCAGGACGCTAGAACGATGGGAGACCCTATACTCATCTCTGACCCAGAGACTCAACGTATCGTCCAAATGGCGGAAGACACAGCCGGGATCCAAGAACTCCTAGCCGTCGTCTGGACGGGAAGGCTAAAGCCCTCCCTGTATCTGTTGGACGGTAAAGTTATTCTATCGATCCATCTAGTGAGCCACCAGAAGATCTCAACTGTGTGCGTGTTTTTTTTTTCTTCTTGAAAGCAGAAAAGGCAAGGTCTCTCTGTTCGTCAGACATTGCACTAATATAATCAACTTTTGCAATAACTCTTACGCAACTATAGACTGCGCTATTGCTGTTGTGATATTTACATAGAAAATTCAGAATAACGGACTTTTTTCCCCAGCTTGTGGGCCTTACGCGAGTGAAGAAAGAACCCCACTCGTTGTATGTCTAAAGGCTTGCAATGCCTTCGTTTAAAGCGTCCTTGGTGCTTAGCGATGACTTCTGACACATTAGAAAATGCTTTAGATCCCAACAGGTGAAACGATTTCATATTTCGTGCCACAGAGGCTGAATTCAACGTGTCTTGCGTGACGCCACAAATTCTCGCGGCATGTTTGGGCTGGCCGAGTGTGGCTTCTTTTTCGCGGTCGTCGTGTTTTCTAAGATTTTCATTTTGCAATTAATCATCGTCAGCCAAGTTGAGCTCACTGCAGGAAGGCCTATTGACCTCCAGTCAGTACTGCTTTAGGCTAG
The DNA here is from genome assembly GCF_055824585.1 of Amblyomma mixtum. NCBI lineage: Eukaryota > Metazoa > Arthropoda > Arachnida > Ixodida > Ixodidae > Amblyomma > Amblyomma mixtum. The sequence goes on along the minus strand of NC_143014.1, from coordinate 193,085,917 downwards.
CTACAGCCACATTATTCCAGCAGACTTTCTTGAGATCTTAATCATGCATCATTAAAAAAAAAATCGGCAAAAGACGCCAAGTACATAGCTTTATAACGCTTTGAGTACGTTATTCCTTGAAAAAAAAATTCACAGTGTTCAGCGAACGGACTTGCTCGTCCCAAATCATCATCACTGATGGTACGGAGTCTATGCAGCAAATTCACGTCTACATTCAGGCCTAAATGAAAGGTGCATGAACAGCGCCTGCTAGCAAAACAAAATATCTTACCTGTGTACTTGCAGCCGCAGTGCCTAACTAGACTGATTCATGTTTAAGGGCAAAAGGTCTACCGAAGTGTGTGCTCATGAAATGGTTATAAAGGAATATCTGGCTGCAAAGCGGAAACGTATGGCATATGGATATTCGCGTTTCATTTCGGCCTGACTGTACAACCTTTGTCAAAAATATACAACTTCTAAGCCATCTTTTGGAGCGCTAGTAGCATCCGTGGAAGTCCCGAGCCTCGTAGGCGTGAGCACGAGAGTTCATCTCACCTTAGATACATATGGAACCCTGGCGGTTCACTGCGAGCCACACAGCAAGGTACGGAAGGGAACCCTGTGGCCTGGATATTTTTGAGAAAGGCTCTACGTG